>NC_142812.1:12063931-12363931 GCF_049724085.1 Artemia sp. Qi Xiang Cuo | reverse complement strand
TTTTTTTATGTCATTGGTACTTGAAACAAAACAACTAAATTAAAAGAATGAATAATAAAACTGGTAAATTTTTTTATTTCCTGAAAAAATTAAATAAAACACTATTCAATCGATTGTCCATATTGTTAAATTCTAAACTCTGAAGAATCATATCCAACTGTTCTTAGAAAAAAGTAAGGAGCTTACCAAGAAAAATATTGTCTGTGGCCTATTAATAACCAATACGTCTGTGGTATTTCCTCCGAATCCAAAGTTAATTCATTATTTTGGAACATAATACTTTAGAGAGATTCAAAGTAAAGAAGTACTTATTAATGACCTGTATCTTGCAATGCGCTTTCATCTGTTCATTAGCCATATAACAATCATTAGCCCCCCCCATATGCGTACCTGATGTGACCTTTCATTTTCCATCTTCTTTGTCTCGTTTATTAAGTAAAGGGGAGTTAAGTCAATATATTATTTCGATGATCAGTCACCCATGTAGCAAGGGGGGGGATTTGGTATTTAGGTTTGAAAAAATGAAGTTCCTTCTAGCCTTAAGACCAGGATTTGTCAGAAAAGGCTCTAGTTTCTTAACCAAATACTTCAGTTTAGTGCTTCGTTGGACTGATGATCCCTATCGACAGGGCAGACTCCGTTGCATTCGATATCGATCCATCTGGACATTAGAAGGGTTCGTATTGTCTACGTCGACAATAGCAGCGATTGATTTGTCTTGGTCTACTATATTAGGAAACAAATGTCATGATTTGACAAAGGGAAACATTTCAACAACTGACATTTTGAACTGTCATCACAATTTGAAAACTTTATTCAAGCTTCAGCGACGCTTAAATTTTTCCGATTTCTTAAACATAACTAATTCGAAAGATGGATATTGTACTGTATTAAATAAACAAATAAATTAATAGCTTAATTTTTTACATGGATCAAGGAAATTAATTATTTAAGGGAATTAAAAGGGGAAGGCGTCATAACATCGAACCGCCAGGAGCACGAACGCCAGGAGCACGAACGTCAGGAGCAGTACAAAGTCCGTCATAACATCGACAAAAAAAATCTGTCAGAACGTCGAACCGTCACAACATCGAACATTTTTAAGCTATAGTTTTATGGGGGTAAGGGAGAAAAGGTACCTAGGTTAGGTTGGTTTACACATTTAATATATGCTATGTTTTGCCCTCATCCCCCGGCTTTGTACACATATACTCGAAATTTATTGCGAAGATACTATGTACTTGTTGATATTAAATAAAATTATAAATTTTTTTATATGGTACGACGGTTCGAAGGTTTGACGGTTCGATGTTATGACGTTTCGTGCTTGTGACGTTGTTGTGCCGAAATGGTAGCATTCCATTAAAAGTATATGGGTGGCTCAAGCGGTTTTGACACCTTTGGTGAAATTATTGCTAGTAACTATAACCATTTTCTCTTTTCTTCATCTTGTTCATTAAGCAAAATGCAGTTAAATTAATAGAAGATCTCAACGATCAGAAAGTCATACAGTAGGTAGGGGGCCCGCTTTATTGAATTAAATGATCCTATCCGTAGTGAAATGAAACTTCCTGAATAAATGGAAAAGTGTCAATAAGACAATAGAATCTAAAGCAAAGTTTAATGATATTGCCAGAAAGCGTTACAAAATTGAATTAAATGGTACCATGTGCAATTTATAAACCTCCACAAAAACCGAGCTTTTTATTTATTATTCTCTGTCGACAAAAGTAGGAAAAAAGACACTGTTTATAATGTCGACAGACAGCATCAAATGAGGGATCGGCAGTGTCTTGTTTCGTGAAATGATTGACTGTAAAATTGATTCAAGTCCAGCGATTGTGTTATGTCAAAATTAAAAATAAACGATAATTATTTATGATTATTAAAACTTTTGATTGAAAATCAATATAGTCATTAATAGCTTATTAAGTTTATTTTCTCTCTGTTAAAAATGAGAGATTAAGACTGTATCAATTTCCTCCCATTGCAAATAAAGACAAGTCATCTCAATTAGATAGATTATCATCATCGTACTTTGATGCAAAGAGTATGGACAAAACTGCCTGCGCCATCTAGCGTTTGGCTACACTTGGCATTTCTTCAATCTGTTATAATCATATTTCTGTCAGGAATTGAGATCAGACACTTATTACTACCCTAGTTTTACCAGTTACACTAATTATTCTTATTATTACACTGAAAAATGGCATGTGTCTCCAAACGCTACATGGCGACACTAGCGGTGCTACATGGCGACACTTTTTTCGACACTAGCGCCAGTTTCCACTCTTGTAAGTTACCCATACTCTTTGCTTTGATGAATAAAAATGTATTTGAGAAGATTGCTCTTTCAGTTTATAGGAACAGCTTATTATAATACATTGTAATTTTTTTTGTGATTCTTATCACAATCTCCAGTTACTTTTTCTCTTTTTCTTTGTCTTTCTCTCTCTGAGAAGTGTTTTTTTTTCTTTTTTTTGGTATGTGATAAACAAGACGGATCAATTTCCGCCTTTCTGTCTTCCTTTTCTCAAAAGTTGATTTTCAGTGCCCTTTTTTTATTCAGTAAAAGTTCAAAAAAGTTCAATATTTACAATTTGATTTGTTTGCTGCAAGAGTTATAGGGTAACTTCATTATCGTTACTACAAGAAATCAGAAAACAGTCTAATTTGAAAAAAAAAAATTACCTTCTACTGTGATATTGACTTGACAAATCGCCACATTCCCATCAAAATCATAAGCTAAATACTCGAGTTCTTTGTCTTCGAATAAAGTTACTGGTAACGTAAAATCCTCTGGTCGTACTTCAATTCTTGCCACCATGCCACTGTTATCAACTGCTTGAGGCTCAATAAAGTCCAAAGGGAGGAAACCGCCATCTTTACCACGCTGAACCACAATTGGTGCAGTTGGGCAATTTAGAAATTGTGGTGGTTCATTATCTAGAAAAAAAGACGGTAACGTTTATTTGTGACTAATCAAAAGGATAGATAAACATAATTGTGGCTCTAGCCACTTTGGATGTGCATGAGGTCTTAGGGAATACTAAGAAGTATCAAGACAAAAGGTTAAGTCTGGAATTTTGAGCAGGAGGAGTATGTAGCGGAGTATGTAGAGGAGTATGGAGGGAGAAGCAAAAGAAGAAGAAGAAATGAACTAAAATTTGACATGTGTAACAAGAATGGGTCATCAGCGTTAAAAAGGGGAAAAATTCCAACCAAAATAAAAAAGGACAAAAGTCTAAAACAACTAAAATTAAAAGAGATTTAAAAGATAAGAATAAACCTGTGTGATTTTTTTTTAATTCACAAATTATTGTGATTATTTTGCGTGCATAATTCATATATAATTCAAATGTGTGTATAATTCAATGTGTGTATAATTCACGAATTATTCACAAATATGTGTATAATTCAATGTGTGTATAATCCACAAATTATTCACAAATTCACAAATGTGTGTATAATTCACAAATTCACAATTAATTCCCAAAATCTTTCATGATTACTGAATCTTCTTTTGAAAGAGTCAACAGATAAACTTTTAGAGATAACTTCCTCAGAAAGATCACTCCAGAAGAAAGAGCATCCTCGGATGAAGCTGTTCTTAAAGTACTCTGTTCTCGGCTTACCAGCCTCCAGATAATTTAACCGAGCTGTGTGCCTTCGTGTCTGTCTTGCTATTAAATAAAAAAAGCAAGTTTTTTCAACTGAAAGTAAGGAGCAACACTAAAACTTAAAACGAACAGAAACTATTACGTATATGAGGGGGTTCACCCCCTAATCAATACCTCGCTCTTTACACTAACATTCGAATTTTGTTCGAATCATAAATCCCTGAATCACCAAGGCCGTTTAATTAGAATAGATAGATCTTTTGAAAGTATTAGAAACAGTTTTAGCGTAAAGAGTGAGGTATTCACTAGTGGGCGAACCCCCTCATATACATAATAATTCTGGGAAATCCTGATCGTTTTTTAATAATGCTCGGAAATCCTGCGCCCCCTTCATAGAAATGTCCCTTCCCCCAAGGAAACATCCTCCATGGAAAGATCCTCCCACGTAAACTCCTCTTCCGACCCCCCCCCCACCAGAAGAAATCCCTACTGAAAACGTCTTTATACTTCCCAATAACCAATACTATATATAAACAATGGGCAAAGTTCATAACTTGCAGCCCTTCTCCCGGGAACTTTGGGGGATTAAGTCATCCTCAAAGACATTTTATTAGATTTTCATCTATGCGGAACAAAATGGATATCTCAAAATTTTGATTGGGTGACTTTGGGAAAAAAATGACCGTTGGAGGGGCCACGTTGCCCTCAAATTTTTTGGTAACTTAGAAAGGACGCAAGAACTTTTAATTTCCGTCTTAATGAGCCCTCTCACGATATTCTAGGACTACTAGATCGATACGATCACCCCTGGGAAAAAAAAAATAAACACGCATCCGTGATCTTTCTTCTGGCAAAAAATACAAAGTTCCACATTTTTGCATTTTGGAGCTTGAAATATCTACAGTATAGTTTTCTGTTACGCTGAATCTGATGATTTGATTCTCATTAAGATTCTATCATTTTTAGGGGGTGTTTCCCGCTTTTTTCGAAAATAAGGCAAATATTTTCAGGCTCGTAACTTTTGATGGGTTGATTAAATTTGATGAAACATATATTTGAAATCAGCATAAAAATCCGATTCTCTTTATGTATTTACTGGTATCAAAATTTTGTTTTTTAGAGTTTCGGTTACTATTGAGCCGGGTCACTCCTTACTTAGATTTCGTTACCACGAACTGTTTAAAACGTAAAATAGCTTTTACAAGCAAAAGCCAAGGAAGTAGAAGGTAATATATATAATTTGACTACTCAGGGAAAAACTCCAAGTAACAAACCTACAACTAATGAGTTACTCCTATCACAACATGGAAGCAACACGGAACACTCGGACAGACTTAGCTGACTCAGGCAGAGTATTCCGGGCTGTATGATAGGTGGCCAGAAAAAGAGCCAGCCAACTCCAGAAATCACTGCTTTTTTAAGAAAGTAAACGAGGAATAGTAAAACATGTATTAAGAAAATACAAATTAAAGTTTAAGGGATTATGTTACCTCATGTTATTATCTATAATAATTTCAGTAGGGAAGCTGAACTGAAAGTAAAATACTAAATGTACGAATCAAGGCTGTAGCTAATATTCTGTTGGGGATTGGGATATTTTTTTCAGGAAGGGGATGGGGGGTGCAGAAAAACTTAGAAAGATGCATCAAAATTTTGTTTATATGCTTTTTTACGCTTTTACGAGTGAGAAAAAATTTTTGGGAGGAGAGGTTAAAACCCCTCCATTCTCCTTATAGCCTTCGTACAAAGGACAGTGAAAATGAAATCCGATCGTTAAGAAATCTGAAATCTGGTCGTTAAGGGGAAACTTGCAAAGCAAATTTCTTGTAGTAATGTAGTAAGTAAGGGGTATTGTAGTAAGTAAGGGGTAGTGTAGAAAGTATGGGGTAGTGTAGTAAGTAAGGGGTAGTGCAGTAAGTAAGGGCTTTAAGTTTTTGTAGTAAGGGGCACCAAATTAAAATACAAAAACATGGATAATAAATCAGCAAAAAGAAGCCAAATACATAAAGGATCAATTGCTTAAGAAAATGCAGCTTTGCTTTGAAGGTGTGGATCTCTTTGGAGATCAGTAGTTTGTTAATGTTTGAGTTTTTACAAAAAAAAAAAAAAAAAAAAAAAAACTCTGCCAAATTTAACTGATTAATTTTACTTTTTTTCACGGTTC
Organism: Artemia sp. Qi Xiang Cuo; assembly: GCF_049724085.1. NCBI lineage: Eukaryota > Metazoa > Arthropoda > Branchiopoda > Anostraca > Artemiidae > Artemia > Artemia sp. Qi Xiang Cuo. The sequence continues at coordinate 12,358,147 of NC_142812.1, read as the reverse complement.
AACGTCACTACCAAGGCCATACCTAGGGGGGATTGTATGGTTTAACCCCTCCCCCTTCGACCGACTTGTAAAAACGTAAAAAATGCATAAAAACAATTTTGTTTGCGTTTAAAAAAAAAAAAAATTAGCCTCCCCCTCCCCCTGAAAAAAATCCTGGAGGCACCCTTAATCACAACATTGACGAAATGCGACACTGCCCTAGAAACTTCAGAGTTAAGAAACAGCCAAACAAAAAATCTCAGAAAATCGCTTTTTTCAGATATAAATAGACATAGAATGGGTCTAAGGGGAGATTTTTGTTGATTTTGACGTCCTTGGTACTTTAGAAGTCACGAGTGTTAACATCTTACATCAAATATGGTATATTCCAGTCTTATTGGTTTTAGGTTTCCTTGCGCAAACTAAAAAAAATTGTCCGAATAAAAAAAAAAAAAAACAAGTTCTTTAATTCCATTCCAGTTTGGCAAGCGGAAACATTTTTTTTCTGTTAATTACTAAGCTATAATTCATATTTCACAAGAATTTTCAATTTTGCAAACAGATCAATCCAATCCACGTAGGAATGACCGGTGGGATATAACATACAAAAAGTAGATAAATATTAAATTATATTAAAATGTTGCAAAAACCGTAAAAATTCGTATTCTTTGGTTGGAGGGGGGGGGGGTTAACACCTCACATGCACACACACCTTTAAATAATGTTTTTGAACAGGTTAAAAGTCATTGGTTGTAATTTATAATTTTTTGGTACGTATAAAATGAAATAGTTTGCCTATTTCAAAGTTCTATACATTTGTCTACGGAATAGGTAAGCTCATAGTCAAATAGGATAATGTTATGACTTCAGCATGTGTTATTTCTCGATGAAGGCAAGGGATTCGAATATTAAAAAAATTTACTTACTCTGTAACTGCTTCCAGTCTAGTTTTCATTAGAATGGAAGCAGTCATATCTGTAAGAAGCAGTATGTTTATTTCTTATTCATATTTTAGAATGATCCTTATAAGAACTGGTGGAGCAGAAAGGTAAATATCTGGCCAAGATTTAAGTATATTCTAAATATAATAAAATGCTAATAAATAAATGTTAATAAATAAAATATATGTTATAATAGAAAAAATAATACAGAATAAACTTAGAATAAATACAGAATAAAGTTATAAATACAGAATAAGCTTAGAATAAGCTTGTGATAAGAGCAACAGTATAAAACTAGCATAATTATTGGAAAGAGATCAAGCCGAAGAAGAACTTACCAACACAGACTGGATAGCCATTGTCGTAGCCCAACAGAGGAATATCAGCATCCTCCTCCTCCTCAGAATCACAGCCCATTAGCTCAAATTTCAGGCATGGATTTTTATCATAGCTGACAATTCCAAGGACAACAAAGCGAGCTTCAACGGCAAAGGGTAAGGTTATCATGGCAAGCTCTCCATAATTCCCTGGATCTCTAGATGTCAAATTGAAATTTGGAAAATACACAACATAACTATCCTCTTCTTGGAGTTTGTAGAAGAAACGAATCTCAGTGGGTCGTCCAACAACATCAGTTGTTACAACCCCTTTGACAAGAATAACCTTAACTTTGGAAATCTTTCCGAGGTCAACGGTGACAAAACTAAAAGCATCTGATTGTGCACACCAACCAGTTGTAGATCCAAGTCGGACGTTGGCAGCTTCATAATTTGATCGCTCAGAAGTTGCATTTATTGCCTCATCGGGAATCAAACCCGAAGCTACACCCAACGGCTTGATAACGCTACATTCTGGTTCTCGTTGGCAGGAAATTGGTATATTCGTTATTGGTATATAACCAGGTCGTGTACATTCAAAGAAAATTTCTGAGCCTTGTTCATACGAACTTGCAAGTTGAATGCCGTCAGCTGGTCGGCCTGGATCTTCACAAGTTGGGCCTTCACAACGAAGATCGCCGAAATCCCACATCCCTGTTTCTTGGCATCTCACAATGTTATCATTACGCGATGACATTCCAGCAAGCCTGAAGCTTGGCTGACATCCAAAAAAGAATGATGATTTATATCTTGTATCAGGAATTATACCGTATTCTGCACCAAAAGTTTCAGGGGGTTCACCGCAGTCAATTCTAGGACATGTTGGTGGGGCTCCTGACAATCGGTAGTCATTTGATCCTGGCCTGGGGTCGTATACACACTGCCTAAAGAAACCAAAGGGTGTTTGTTTATTTTCTCTTCCGATATCGTTGCACTCGATGCTTACATTAGCACCAAAAGGTATTAAAGTCGTGTTGGGATCGGGGCGCAAGATTCTGAGACCTTCTCCAGGTACGTCCGGCAAGACTTCACACTTGGCAACTAAAATGATATGAATTATAAATCAAATTCTAAGACACAGTAATCCAACTGCAGTAAAAATTGAAAAGAAAATGAAAACGAACAGAAAAAAGTAGGTAAAATATATTCCTTTACAAAACTAAAATTATTAGTACTCTTTCATTGTATTTTTAATCGGAAGAGTTAAATAAATATAAATAAATAAAAATTTAAATAAGGACTTAAATAATCCTCATAAAATAAAAAAAAAAATTCTACAAGTGAACGAAAAATAGTCTAATCAAAATATACATGGATTAGGGTTTTTTTATATTGTAGATTCTAATTTTCCATAAGACTTCTCATATGTTTTTCACAGAAAAAGAATTAAATTCAGAATAAAATAAACTGTAAACTCATCAAATTATAATAAATTATAGTTATAATACAGCACAACTTCTTATCAAATCTGGCAAAATCAATTCCTTCATGCTATGAAACGAGCCATATGTTTTTCTATAAGAAATTTGTTTTTAAAGCAAGGAAATTTTGGGCAATATTTCCACTAGGAAGTCATTTCATATGGTGACTGATTTTGAAACCAATTTTTTGAAATTGGGTAGAATCAACTGATTGCAATAAAGTTCTATTAGATACTTGTTTTATTAAATATTTTGTTAAATATTCACACCATTAGAGCGACAAATGGACAAATATATAATTATAAGATTCCCTGGTGAGAGAAGTTATTTTATTTCTGTTTGGGATCCATTCACTGTCCATGGCTCAATTTATCCTATCTGGTCATTTATTCCCATATAGCATAGATGGGGCAATATGTGCTTCTTCTTGAGAGAAATTGCAAAGACCGAGGTTGTGAGGAGTTACTGTCTTCCCTACTTTAACAAATTACTCTTCCCTACTTTAACAAATTATCGAGAGCTTTTGTAAAACATTCTAAGATTTCTGAGGGGCTATCCACTTTTAAAACCATAACCGCCAGATAGTGTATGCCACGCTTGACGATAAACATGGTGCTTAGAAACTTCCACCAGGTGGTGGAAAATGGTAAACCTCTAAAAGATATATATTGCATTGATTTAAAATTTTACCATATGACCAAGGTTGTATCCAGGGAGGAGGGGGTTACCAGTTTGAACCCTCCTTCCTCCCCCCTAAGAAATTCTAAGTCGTGAAAACTTAACAAAAATGGATATAAACAGATTTTTGATGCGTGTCTTTTATAAAATACCTCTGAATAAATAGCCCTCCACCCGAACAAAAATCTTGGATACACCCTTGATAAAATAGGTCAATATTTATATAAGTGTATTTCAAAATACCTGGGGCCATATACACAAAAATATATGCAAAATAAAAAAATCGCCAGCAAAACCAATTACAAAGCACACAAAAGACAGGGTACAAAGGAAAAAAAAATACATAGTCTATACAAAACAACTTAAACACGTACACTTTTTCCGCTTTCTAAGTATTTGTCTATATATACACTGATTCAAGTTACTGTCGCTGGGTTACAACCCCAGTATAAGGATATACCAGTGGCGACTTCTTTTTACAAATATAACACGCATTTCATACCATGCGTATAGACCCTGAGCATATACGTCAAAACCTTAGTTCAGTTGCTACCACAGCATAAGGATATAGAAATGCGTATAGACCCTGAGCATATACGTCAGAACCTTAGTTCAGTTGCTACCACAGCATAAGGATATAGAAATGCGTATAGACCCTGAGCATATACGTCAGAACCTTAGTCCAGTTGCTACCACAGCATAAGGATATAGAAAACACCAAACAAACAGGTTTTCCATAAGCTCATGATGTGTACATCGGAATTGCGCGTGCGCGAAGGCGGGGTATGAATTTTGTGTGGTTTTAAATCTGTGTCACATATTTTTAATGGAAAGTATGGCCTTTGTCACTACTATGTATTCTCTTTATTGTTGTTACAACATAGAAGAATGTCAAGAAGCTTCAAATTAACCCCCTGTAAATATTGTCCCCGGGAATCAGAAAGCACCGAGCACTCTCGTAGAAAATGGTCCAGATCTTCATCTTCCCCCTTAAAAAGGGAACAAGCATACCTCCTTTCAGGAATCGCACTCTTCCTACCAAATACTTTTTTCTGATTTGAATCGGTAGGCAATTTGCTTTTAATTGTATCAATCGACACAAAACCTTAACCGGTAAATTAAATTTAAAATAGATTTCTTCTCCAAAACCAGAATTTGCCTTGTATGTATCATATCATATTATCCATCTGACATTAAAACAATTAAAATAATTTATAACAGTTAAACAATTTAAATTATTATAAAGTGACAAACTTACACTGGCATACCGGAGCATCTCCTGTCCATGTTCCTTGCGGTGTGCACTGCAAGCTTTCACTACCAACAAGGACGTATCCAAAGTCGCAGTGAAATTGAACTGAATCGCCAAAATGATGATCCTTCTGCAAAACAAAGTGCTCAGGTCAAAAAGATTCCTGAATAATTTCTTAAGAAGAAAAGATAAACAAAAGCCTGATAAAAAGTGAGGAAAATTCAAGGGCGGATCCAGGATTTTTTTTTCGGGGGGGGGGGAGTTACTAATTTTTGACTCAGTTTTCGACTAATTTTACTGATTTTTACCTAGGTTTTACTAATTTTCGACTTATTTTCGACTCGGTCAAAAATTTCGGGGGGGGGGGGGTTCAAACTGGGTAACCCCCCTGGATACGGCCTTGGGAAAATTATTTGATAAAAAACAAATACAAAGAATATTAAAAATAAAGCTACAAACAGATTACATCTTAACATAAATACAAAAAGAGGGAGTCAAAGTATAAAAATAGAAAACTTTCCTAAAATATAAGACACTGATTAAAGATGAAAAAAATGAGGAGTGTTTGGGAACATATCCCCACATGAGTTTGCGTAAAATTTTTGCAAATGTAAAAATTTTCTTCTTATTTCTATTTAGGATATTTTTCAACTCAATTTTATTTTTGGTATTTTATCAACGTCCGTTTTCTTTTCTATTTTTTACCACAACAAATGACAAGATTACAAACTTTGGTTTTTGGGTTTTTTGGTTTTTGGTTGCTTTTTTTTATAAATGGGTCGTAAGTTCTTCTCTTAAACAGGGAAAAATCTAAAAAACAAACACAAATTAATCTGAAAAATTCCACAGAAGAAGCTATTGAATAAACTGTTTTAGTTTCCGTTTAATTTTTTTTTTACATTTCCATTCAGGATTTTTTTTTAAACTCAATTTTCTTCTTAATGTGTTATCAACATAGGGTTTTTTCTATTTTTGCCCAAACAAATGACAAGAACTAAAAACATTGATTGCTTTGATAAATGGGTCGTAAATGGAGAACACTGGGTACACCCCTCACCCCCCGCCACCCCTATACCAGAATTTTTCTATGTAAACCAACTTAGTTGGTTATTAAAAATTTATTAAATCTAAAATATATCCCCAGCTGCAATGTCTCCGTATATTAAGAGCACCTCGGGAATTTTTTCCCTGGAAGGGAGCGAATACTACCAAGAGTTTTGTTTTAACCATTATGCAAGTGGACGCATTTTTCAAAGGAAATATTTTTCTAAATATCCTGTTGTTTCCCAAAAGGAAAATGCCTCCAGGTCACCGTTTGGCGGCATCCACGGTATGAATCGGGGTTGCAGCGGTTAACTTAATCTTAACCCTTAACTCCTAAAAATAGAGTCAGATCGAAATTAAAAGTACATACTCTCAAGGTTTAACCGTTGCTAATAAAACTAAGGGGAAGTTTATTAGTTATTGTGTTTATTTGCTCTAGATTATAGCGAACTTTTGAAATTCATATTTTTTGTGACAACAAATAAGTTTTTTTTTACCGTGAGCCTTTAATATTGTAAGAACTTTAAAGCTTGATCAAAGGTCGATGTCCAAACGAGTGGAATTTGGCCTGGTGGATTACAAATCACCCAGTGAAAAAAAAAATGAACTGGATGAGTAAGCTTTTGGTTAAAATAAAACTAAAAAAGTTTTGCTGGCCTGTAAAGATGTGTTGCATTTTTTGTATACTCCTCTAAAACTGGCTTTTTGGTCGGAAAAAAGGAGTTTTTTATAGGAAGAATTAAGGCAAATTTTGCTTTCAATGAAATACACCAGTCAAATACTATATTAGTGAATTACTAATTACTAAATGATTTTAGTTAAGTCATTGCTGCTTAATTAATAAATTGCAAATCAATCAGCTACTAATTAAATAGTTAATCAAGGATTGAATAAAGAATTTACACACTGCCGTTGTAATTTTCAACACCTAAAAAAACGTAATGCTCAATTTTGAGTTTCAATCATGTTAGTAGGAGGAAAGATTCAATTTTAAAAATTGGTAATGAAAAAAATTTGAGAAATAAATCAAAATAATTAATATTTTAAATTCCGTTGACCGCTTAGAACAAATGTTTAAAGACAATCCAAATCAATACTAAAAATTGTGTTTAAAATTAATAAGACCTTTATGCTTCTGAACCAGGACTTACGGGATTTTACTTTTAATTAAATTTTCTAGGTAGCCTTAAGATAATTTTGCTTTCAATGAAATATAGCTTCCACAATCCACATATTAAAGTCCGTTGCCCGTTTTACCCAGGATTAAATTTACCATCTTCTCTTGATTAATTATTTAGTCGTTGATTAATTAAAAGCAGTCATTAATTAGCAATTCAATTGTTGAGTTTACCTTATTCTGTCGGAATTCACCTTCGTATCTTCATATTAATTATAAATCAACAAATTTTAAATTGGTTAATTAGTCAATTAGTCATTAATTAGTAATTTATCAATATTTAGTTTCTTCTATCAGAATTTAGTTTCATACCTTAGTCGTAATAATGGCTCCATTTTTGGGTGGGTCAATTTCTGGACACATCTTTTTGACACAAGTTTTGTTTACACGATAGATATCGCCATCTCTTGTTCCAGATTCAACTGACGGAATGTGAAATCCATCGGTGCCATTTCTTGTGAATAAGTCATACCCAACACTGCACGCACATAAGAAACTACCTGGGCTGAAAAATGTATGAAAATCAATATCTATATTGGAGAACCAAGGGGAGTGAAAATAAAACCTGATTGTTTTAATTCTATAATCTATCATCAATTATATTCTAGAATTCTATAAATCTATATTGCTGAAGTACCAAGGAGAGTGAAATAAAACCTAATTGTTTGAATTCTATAATCTATCGTCAATTCTATTCTATAATTCTATAAATCTATATGGCTGAAGTACCAAGGGGAATGAAAATAAAACCTAGTTGTTTGAATTCTATAATCTATCATCAATTCTATTCTATAGTTCTATAAATCTTTATTGCTGAAGTATCAAGGGGAGTGAAAATAAAACCTGATTTTTTGAATTCTAAGATCTATCATCAATTCTATTCCATAATTCTATAAATTTATATTGCTGAAGTACCAAGGAGAGTGAAAATAAAACCTAATTGTTTGAATTCTATAATCTATCATCAATTCTATTCTATAAATCTATATTGCTGAAGTACCAAGGGGAATGAAAATAAAACCTAATTGTTTCAATTATATAATCTATCATTTATAAATATTCGTCGCTATTTATAATCTATCATCAATTCTATTCTATAATTCTATAAATCTATTGCTTAAGTACCAAGAGGAGTGAAAATAAAACCTAATTGTTTGAATTCTATAACCTATCATTTATAGATATTCGTCGTTATTTATAATCTATCATCAATTCTATTCTATAATTCTATAAATCTATATTGCTGAAGTACCAAGGGGAATGAAAATAAAACCTAATTGTTTGAATTAGTTAAGCGGAAACGTATACAACCATATACATTTAACAAAAAAGACAAATATGAAATTAAATTTTTAATATAAAAAAAAATTCAAAGTGTAGTTAAGTAGTTTCTGATGGTGGTGGGTGCCTAATTAAAAAAAAATAGACGTGGGTGAAAAATTTTGTATTTTAATATTGTACTTAAAATATTTTTTTTTAAATATCATAATTTCTGAATGGAACAACGAATATTCGTGTTTTACAGAAATATCGACTATATGCACACAGTCAACATATTTCATTAAAATATGACAAATCTTATTCTTAATTTGTTAAGTATAGTTTTTGTTTTCTCACTGCACGGAGATAAAGTTGGAATTTTCAGGAAAAGTTTTCTTTTTTTTAAGGGAGGGGGCGTAAGGATTCGCTACAATCGATTAGATTAATATAAACATATGAATATATATTAATATAATATAAATATAATATAAATTTTATTATATTATTAATATTGTATAAGTAAATATATTATTAATGTAATATAATAATAATGTAATACAAATATATGAATATATATTAATATAATATAAATATAATATAAATTTTATTATATTATTAGTATTGTATAAGTAAATATATTATTACTGTAATATAATAATGTAATATAATAATAATGTAATATAAATATATGAATATATATTAATATAATATAAATATAATATAAATTTTTTTAATTTTTTTTTTATAAATTTTTGTGCTATTTCTCAAAGGGTGGCACTAGCAAGCTTCCAGAACATCGTTAGTAGATCTTTTATAGCTCATATAAAAGATATTGCACATATCTACGTCTTTCATATAAATTCCCCCATCATCAAATTCAAATGGAACTAAAAATTACACTTTTGGTGTCGTGTCTCAAGTGAAAAAACTGCATTGTAAAAAAAAAATTGATTTCCAACAAAATGTTTGGCTCGAATTCAAGCAAGTCAAAAAAAAATCCAATTTTTCTATTGGAATTGTGAGTTGCTTATTGAATTCAAACAAGTCAATCGAAAAATCCAATTTTTTTGTTGGATTTGTGACTTGCTTATTGAATTCCAACAAATTATTGAAATTATTAAGATTCATGTACTTTTCAGTAGAAAAAATGTAATTTTCCCCGTAAATAGGCTATATCAATCAACACGGTTTGAACTTCAACATTAGTTTGAAGTTTCTTGAATATCATTTTAAATTTGACTATAGGACCAATGAAAGTAATATGTTCAGTATAAGGTCAATTCAAATATTTGAATTATAGCAGAAAAATGGAAATGCTAATTGGATTTTGAGCATAAAAAGATAATTATAAAAATAAGGAAATATATTTTTACTTTGAAATAAGATGAGCTTTCTTGTCTGCAAAATGAACACGCTGAAATTTATGTACAAAAATTATCTTTAAGCTTTAACAATCGTTTATTTAAATACATTTTTTGTGAGTTTCTGTAGGTAGAAAATTTCTTAAGATGCTACCCTAACCTTAACAGTACTAACGGTGAAAAGATATTACTTCCTGAATTCAATTTTTTCTAATTAAGAAAGAAAATCCTTTTGTGGGAACAACTTATGTTTTTGCGATGAACGTCATTTTTGGATTTAGTATTTTAATAATTCTTAATAATTGTAGTAGCATTAGTAGTATTTTGGAGTGTTATGTGCTATTTTTCAGGGTTTTCTTTTGTCCATTTTCCATGTTTTAAGGAAAAATAATATTTTTGATTAAGTTCCTTTTTATGTTCCTGACCTCCCTCAGGCCATTCAACGTGTCCCCAGGTGGTGATAGGAAAACGCCCTATAGATATGTACGGTACCTCCATAGGAGGCTCGGATCAAGTGGGGACCTTGTCCCTGGGGTCCATTATAGGAACTGTGGCACCCTCGCCCGGGGTCATAAATACAGGCGGAAGAGGAAGAAGGCCCCTCAAATGTACATTCAAAAGGGCCCACTGGTTTGTCCACAAGTCCCATGAGTTGCAAACCTTCTCCCAGTAATGGGTTAAATTGCATGGTGATGCAGAACACCATCGCGGGAGGATCCTCTATAGGAGGACAACTGCGGCAGGGCGTAAGATCCAGATCTATGGACAACGACCTCTGCAAAGGGCTGCCTCGACCTTTTCGGGGTACCTGCAAGACTGGGGACTTTGCGCTCAACTCTATTCCCACTTGAGGAGTTTCGCCCCTCGAGGAAATTATAGCCTAGTAAACGACACAACATTCGCACGGGATTCTGACTAATGGACAATTTTTCTGGGCTTGGTATGTTTCGATGGGCGTCTTTGGGCTGAAAAACCTCTTCCTAGCTAATTTATCTATTATGGGTTGCCTCCCCGTAGTAGCGTAATATTTGCAGGCATGAATATATAATGAGTCGGAGGTAATAGGCTTGAGACTGTCTGTGCAGGATTTCGACTCTTGTTGATAGAAGAGCATCGCCAAGTGCTGAAAACCATGTTTTGACCAAGAAGGACCCAGGATTGCACAACGCCTCCATTCATGGAGGTCCCAGGGACTTCTTGCTGTCCGGTTCTAAGCAAGCTTAAGCACTTCGTTGTAGATTGAGAAGATATGTGATCCCCTTTCTGCACTGGTATCCGGGATCATTGATTTTCCTGAGGTGAAAATAATTTCAATGATTTAAAAAACATGAAAATTAGAACTTGGAATGTTATGACATTAAAAAATGACTATCGTATTAACACTTTGACCTACGAATTCAGACGATTCGAAGGTGCTACTTAGGGGTTCCTACCCAGGGGTAGGAAGCATGAAATTAGGTGATATAGAATTTGTTTACTCAGGCAGGAAGGATGGGGTACATAGAGAGGGAGTAGGGCTCATGATGAATAAGGAAGCTGCTAAGTCTTGTTTAGGCTGGGAAGGTATTAATAATAGAATCATAACTGCTCATTTTATGACTAGAAAGTTCAGGGTATCAGTTATAGTAGTATACGCCCCTGTAGAACCAACTGACGGAGATACTAGTGACTCAGATGAATTTTACTTACAGTTACAGGAGCAAATAGACAGGGTCCCAGGTAGAAATATGATGTTTTGCTGGGAGATTTTAACGCCCAGGTCGGTAGAAATAAGGATAAATGGTATCCTAGCCTAGGCAAATTTGGTGTAGGAAAAGAAAACAGTAATGGTTACAGACTTTTGCGATTTTGTAGGTATAAGAATCTAGTTATAACCAATACGGTGATGGGTCATAAAATGGCTCATAAGTTAACATGGTATTCACGTGATGGTAAGACAGCAAACCTTACTGATTAAATTATACTAAACTGAAGACTGGCAGGATCAATACAAGATACTAGGGTATATAGGAGTGTTGTTATTGATGTTAAAAGTAAAGATCACCATCTAGTAGTGTCAAGGTTTAATTTAAAGCTGAAATATCGGAAGGGTAAGTACCTCCCGGGAAGTTATGATGTTGGTAGACTCCAGGATGAGAATTTGAGAGAAACTTTCCAGGAACAGTTGAGTACTAAATTTGAGAGTTTAAAATTTGATAATGTGGAAGATGGTTGGAATAATTTTAGAAAAAAAAATTATTTGTGAAGTTGTTGAAGGTGTATTAGGTAAGAAAGCTAGAACTGCAGCTAAGAATATTAGTGAAAAAGCTTTATGTGTAATAGAAAGGAGAAAGGGCTTGTACACGAATTATCTGAGTGATAGATCGTATGAAAACAAAAGAAGTGTAAAGAAAGTGGAGAAAGCATTAATATATGAACTAAGGAGGTGTGAAGTGGAGGCCATGGATAAAATTGCCGAGGATCTGGAAGATGCAGCTAGACGGCATAATAGTAAAATAATGTACTGGCACGTTAAAAAATTGAGAGGGGTTAGTCAATCCGGACTTGGCCCAGTTAAAGATAGGAATGGGGTCGCAATTATCGATAATGAAAAAACTAAAGAGAGATGGGCCGAACATTTTGAGAATTTTCTTAAACGAGATAGAGTTGCAGGAAAAAATATAGAGGAAAATGAAAAAGTTTGTGATACCTTGGATGTGAAGGAAGATTTGTTTTGTGAGGAGGAATTAGCAACAGTATTAAAAGGATTAAAGAATAATAAGGCTCCAGGTGCTGATAGGGCGGTAAATGAGTTTCTTAAATATGGTGGCTTTGAGGTTAGAAATAAGTTACTGAAGAATATGAACATGATTTTTGAAAAAGGGGAAGTACCTAACGATTTTAAGAAAACCTTAATTAAACCACTGTACAATAAAGGTGATAAGAGTCAGTGTGGTAATTATCGAGGCATTAGTCTGGTCTCTGTAGGTAGCAAATTACTTAGTAATATGATACTTTTTAGACTGAGAGATGCTGTAGACAAAGTTTTAAGAGAAGAACAGTGCGGTTTTAGAAAAGGTAGAGGATGTGTCGACCAAAAACAAGAGGATGTTTCACTCTTTGGCTAATAATTGAGAAGTGCCTGAGTTTTCAAACACCTTTGGTCCTCAGTTTTATAGATTATGAGCAAGCGTTCGATTCTGTTGATAGAAGAGCTTTAGTAAAGATTAAAGTGATTAGTGCTATGTACGAGAAGAACACTGCTGCGGTTAAGGTAGGAAATGAGGTTAGCAGCTGGTTTTGTATTAAATCGGGAGTTAAGCAGGGCTGTGTTAAGCAGGGCTGTGTATGGACTATTTTAATGAACTTTGTTTTAAGGAGCACAGGAAAGGCAATGGGAGACCACGGAATCAAATGGGGAGGAAAAAGTCTCCTTGACTGAGATTATGCTGACCGTTTAAGCATCATAGATGAAAGTATGAGCAAAATGAATGAAGTTTTAGATGTTTTGCGAGTTCAGGGGGCTAGAATTGGTTTGAAAATTAATGTTAGGAAGACTAAGTCACTAAGGCTGGGAATAAGTGAAGATGAAAAAGTGACGTTGGGTAATGAAAAGATTGATCAGGTGAGCAGCTTCCCTTACCTTGGTAGTATTATTAGTAAAGATGGTGGGAGCAGTGAAGATGTTAAATATAGAATAGCCAAGGCTCAGGGTGTTTTTTCACAGTAAAAAAAAAGTCTGGAAGAATAGGAAGATAAGTCTGCAAACCAAGATTAAAATATTAGAAGCTACAATGATGACAGTGGTCAAATATGGCTCTGAAGCATGGACGCTCCGAATAGCGGATGAAGATTTGCTAGATATTTTCCAGAGAAATTGCTTAAGGATTGATCTGGGTACCCGGCTGACTGACCGTATTTCAAACAATAGGCTATACGAAAAATTTGGTTCAATACCGCTCTCTAGGGCTATAATGAAAGAAAGGTTGAGGTGGCTAGGGCACGTTGTGCGGATGAAGGATGAAAGATTGCCAAAGATTGTTCTTTTCGGCCAACCATCTAGGGCTAAACGGAAAACAGGTCGTCCCCGTCTGGGGTAGGAGGACGTCATAAAGAAAGATTTAAAGGGAATGGGAACTTCGTGGGCGGGTGTAAAAAGGGAGGCTTTGAATAGATTGAGGTGGAGGAGGAGCATGCGTAGCTGTGTTGGCCTCAGGCGGCTTGATGCTGCGATGAGTTGTTAGTAGTAGTAGTAGTAGTAATGTAATATATTAATATAAACATAATATATATTAATAACATAAATATAATTGTATAAATATAACTATATTTAGTTGTTAAATTGCTAATTACGGGTTTTATTAATGTAAATATAAGTAAATAAACATAAATTGTACTTCTCTCTGCAAAAATGCACCTTAAACTTAAAATTCATCTTAATACGCGTTACCGCTCTAGCTTCCTTCTTCAACACAACTACATCCCTCATAAAAACAATTCAACATCTAGTAAATACCCCCTTCCTCCGCGAAAGTACAGCAACCTTAACCTTACAAAATAATAACAATAATAATAAAAAAGGAGATAATAATGACAACAATTAAGTAATTAAATAAACAAAAAAATCTCTTAATTATTAATTAACTGCATTTATTGAAATTCAATCAGATAATTCTAAACTTATTTTTAAAAGACCCAAGGGAGGTCCTACATCTCAGCTCTTCTGGGAGCACGTTCCACACTTTCGCGCAAGCCACATCCGGGTCAAAATCCGATCTTAATGTAGATATTTGTCTTAACTAGAACGTTCGATGCAGATCTCGATTTCCTAGGATGTTGGTCTGATACCACCTGGAGAAGATTGAGGAATGCTGATGGAAGTAATCCGAAAAAAAATTATGAAATCGGTAACTGAGCACGATAAATGATAAGGCAACACAAGTGAAAGAAACTCGTCCAAATTGCGGACGAAGTGGAGTGGAGTGAAGTGGAGTTTTCAGGGTACTTTTGTGGATTAAATCAAACCTTTTCAGGTAGGATAAGAACGTTGACTGCCAAATTGACGCACAATATTGCAGATGATGTTTTGTAAGACCTGTGAGGTTTTTAAACTTGAGGAAGAGTTTTTTGAGGCAATGCATGCTTCAGTTTCCTGACAATGCCAATATTACGAGAAAGCTTCAGCTCCACAGCATAGATGTGATTTAGTTAGGAACTGTAGCAGTTTTATGTCTCATAATCTGGCAGGGGGCAAGATATACCCTAGAAATGTAAGAATATAAAATAAAAGAAATTTTATGCCAGATGTTAGAAAGATTAGGGGCAAAGGAAGATTTAAGTAACTTATATCTTTGAGGGAAAGGGTCAAAGATCTTTCTCCAGTTCAGAAAATACGCTGTTTTTCTCGTTTTTATAAAAAAAAAAATCTTTTTTAGTTTTTTTTCCTTTTTTAGGCATGTCGTCTAACACACTCGGATATAATAATGTATAAGAAGCTCCTTGTAATGGATCTGATTCAGATTTTCAGAAAATATGTTACCTGTTAATGCACTTCTGGTCACAGCCACCGTTATTTTCAGCACATTCATTAATATCATTGCATGATTGTCGCAGACACCCCGACAATTCAAGTCGTAAGCACGGTGCTTTTATGAAGTCTTGTATAACCAGACGAATATATCGGGCCTCAACTGGGATTGGGAGATTGACAACAGCAACACTAGTGACCTCTGGAATTCGAAATTCTACTGGAGCGCCTTCTGGACTTCGATACTCTTTAAATATATCGTCAAGGTCATCCGTATACTGCAAAAAATGATTACTTTTACTACAATAGTGAGTTAATGCTGAAAGAAACTTGTAGATCCTACCGAAGATTAAAGGAAAAAAAAATAATGAATACACAACTACATAAGAAAACTGTTTAATAAATAAATCTAAAAAGGAATGTATTGAACTCATATAAACTAAATGAATTTCTAAGGTACTTGTTAATTAAAAAACACTCCCAAGAAGTGAAGTTAGGGTAATCCTAATCAAATATAACCTTCATATAACCTTTAGTTAATATAATAATATAATTTGGGCTATATTATTTTTTTTTTACTTAGAATAGAACTTAATTTAAAAAAATTCTTTCACAGCATGGTTACCGAATTTGAATTTTACGTAACAAATAGTACTAGTATATATACATATCATATCAAAAGAATTTGACCTTCACATCAAACAAAATCCATTGACCTTCACGTCTAACATAATCCAAACAAAATACATAAAAAAAGATGAGTCAAAACTTAGTTAAAAGAAAAAAAGAAAACATAATTAGATAGCAATAAAATTAATGTCTAGTTTTCCTGGCTATTATATTTGCACATTAGGGGGTTGGGGTTAAGTATTTGGAAAGCGCCCCTAACCTAACCTTACCCACAACCCCCTCCCCTAATGTGCAAATATGTAGCCCAAATTATAGTCCAATGCATTGCATCACCCGTCACTTGTGGCTATGAAACCGGTTTTCTGAGATCGAACCTAAGCGTAATTCTTGAGTGTGTTTCGTTTAATTAACAAGTACCATTTTTAAGTTATAGAACTTTACAGCCATCTTTGGTCCATTCATACCTGAAAATCACATATTTTTTAAAGACCTTTTTGGTTGTATCGAAATTAGGAAGTTTTTAGGGCAGTACTTCATAGGGCTGTCCAGGACTTTTTTTCGGAGGGGGTTTTACTAAAAAAAAAATTTTTTTTTTGGGGTGGGGGGGGTTTGGATACACAAAAAAACTCAAAAAACGCATACAAAATTTGGTCACGTCCATTTTTGTTACGTTTTTACTAGTCAGACAAAGATTTCGGGGGGGAGGGCTCAAACCCCCGACCCGCCCCCCCGGGATACCGCGTTGCCTCGGTGTATCGTGTTAATACATCAGCAAAACTCTTTAGTTATATTAGTTAAACTACTCAAGCCTCTAGATTGGCTTCAAATCCATCTCCAGGTAGACCTGAAACATGTTGACAAAATACATTTTTTTTTTTAATTTATAACCAGAACAATTTTTCCGAAATCACATCCTCCAAAAAGTAAATTTTTTGGTAAAATATTTAATTTTCCCAAGAGGAATCCCTTAGGGCCAGTCTGTCTTATGGAGTAACTTACATTTTAGAAAATATACAATAGAAAAATAGTTTATACCATCCAATTGAAAAACGAAAAATTTTCGTTTAAAATTCGATCGTCGTTATAAGCATAAACTGTCTATGAAAAATTGTACTAGTAAAGGCGCTTCGTGCAGCATACTGTATTTTTCACTAATGAACGAACTTCCCTTGACAGGTCAAAGAAAACATTTATCTATGGCCCCTTATAACTTAAAAACAAAAGCCTTTCTAGCTTTCTTTTTTATAAATGCAAATAGAAAAAAAGACAATATCCAGCTCAACTCCCTTACAACTTGAAAAAAGCTTGGATGACAAGGCAGCAAAACTACCTAGTAATTGAAGGGGGGGGTCACGAGTTCAAGACTCACTGATGCCACTGATTTCCCTTGGTACTTGCATACATGAGCTGGCATATCGTTTTGCACTAAAATGTTTGAACTTTCCAACTTGTGATGGTTTATTACCCGTCCTTGAGAACACCCCTGCTGAAGGACCCAAGCTTTGGACTCCAACAAATCAAAAAGAATTGTCCAATTTTGATGACTTACCCTCAATTAGGTAAGTCAAATATTAATAACTTACCTGATAATAGTGCCGAAATATCGTAAATCGTTTGTCCCTTATTTTAGTCGGCATTTTAATGGTAACATTTTAAGAAGTATTTGGTGTTGATGCAGTTTATTTTATGGATTTGTCTGTAAGGGTAATAGTACTGATTTTTATGCGTTGAGTGTTATTAATTTTACTGCATAAATGACGAACCTGCGCCAATATTTGATATTTAATGTTTATATAATAACGTTTGATATTTTGGCTAATAATACTTGATATTTGGTTGATAACATTTGATATTTAATTTTTATGTAATAAGGTTTGATATTTTGGCTAATAATATTTGATATTTTGGCTAATAATATTTGATATTTGGTTCAAAACATTTGATATTTAATATTTGTATAATTTTGTTTGATATTTCGGCTAATAATATTTGATATTTGGTTGATAACGTTTGATATTTAATGTTTATATAATAACGTTTGATATTTAATGTTTATATAATAACGTTTGATATTTTGGTTAATAATATTTGATATTTGGTTGATAACGTTTTATATTTAACGTTTATATAATAACGTTTGATATTTTGGTTAATAATATTTGATATTTGGTTAATAACGTTTGAAATTTAATGTTTATATGATAACGTTTGATATTTTGGCTAATAATATTTGATATTTTGGCTAATAATATTTGATATTTGGTTCAAAACATTTGATATTTAATATTTGTATAATTTTGTTTGATATTTCGGCTAATAATATTTGATATTTGGTTGATAACGTTTGATATTTAATGTTTATATAATAACGTTTGATATTTAATGTTTATATAATAACGTTTGATATTTTGGTTAATAATATTTGATATTTGGTTGATAACGTTTTATATTTAACGTTTATATAATAACGTTTGATATTTTGGTTAATAATATTTGATATTTGGTTAATAACGTTTGAAATTTAATGTTTATATGATAACTTTTGATATTTTGGCTAATAATATTTGATATTTGGCTGCTAACGTTTGATATGTAATGTTTATATAATAAAGTTTGATATTTTGGTTAATAATATTTGATATTTGGTTGATAATTATTGATATTTAATTTTTACATAATAACATTTGATATTTTGGCTAATAATATTGGATATTTGGTTGATAACGTTTGATATTTAATGTTGTATAATAACGTTGGATATTTTGGGTAATCATATTTGATATTTGATTGATAATGTTTTATATTTAATGTTTATATAATAGCATTTGATATTTTGGTTAATAACATTTGACATTTGGTTGATAACGTTTGATATTTAATGTTTATATAATAACGTTTGATATTTTGGTTAATAATATTTGATATTTTGTTCATAATTTTTAATATTTAATGTTTTTTATAATAATGTTTGATATATAATGTTTATTTAGTAACGTTTTACATTTTGGTCAGTTATATTTGATATTTGGATGATAACGTTTGATATTTAATGTTTATACAATAAAGTTTGATATTCGGTTAATATCTAGCAGCATTTTATATTTTTCATTGCAAACTTCCTTAAGAGGCTATGAAATCTTAAAATCATTTTACCAGCCTCAGCGTTGGCCGACTGTCACAAGGACAAAGGATGGCGCATTAGTGAATTCTCCCAGGGAATAGCTATCGTTGAGAGCTATTGACAATTTATGGTTTGACTATGAACTTTGATTGAAAGAGGATGAAATTATACGTCCCTTTTGTCAGTAAGCTTGTCAACCAAAATGTTTAGCATAACAGGAAACTCTCAAAGCTGCAAAATTGCTCAAATGAAATGTCTTTTGAGCGTATTTCCAGCGTTTTCCTAACAGGTACTAAAGAAAACTTTTAGGAACTACCCTTTCCAGAGATTTAAAAAGAAAGCCCTGCTCCGTTTAATTAAAAAAGTATCATACTTTTTGATTTTGTAGGTTATTTTAAAAGTGAATGTCTTTATTTCCGGCACAAAAGGGGAGAAGTTAATTGATGTTTATAAGATTTCCGGGATAGTTATGCTGACTTTAAATTTTGTTTCGTTTATTCTGATCTCTTATCCAAGCTCTACGAGTTATGGCAAGATCAACCAATCAATTTTCAATAGTTTGGCCACACAAACTAAAAATGTTTATGATGGACGATAGGTTAATCCTTTAGCATACCGTATCGCCTTCATTGTATGGCTCCCAAAAAGTATTTCAAAAACCTAAGCTACTATACTCCCCTGACATCTAATTCCACTTACCAGCAAACGGATTGATGAAGCTAAAGCTGTAACACCTCCTGGTCTGATGACAGACTGTGTTCTGAATCCTCTCAGTATTGTCGTGACTCTGAAGTCAAACTGAACCCAATTTTCACCACCTGATGGTTCTGATCCACACCATCCTCCTTTACTGTTCAATCGGACTTTCTAAAAGATAGAAAGGTGGCATATAGACTATTTTGTGCAATTTTAGTTAGGCTTTTAGGATTGGGTCCAATAGAATACATTGGGGGCCCTACCGGCCCTCGCACCTCTAATCTTTCACAATAAGTTTTAACACTGTTTTAATAATACACACATCAAAGCGGAAACTTCGAAGACGATTTAATTGTAGAAGAAAACTAATTGAACATTTCGTCTAACAGCCGTCCTTGGCGAAAAAAGACGAAACTAAAAAAAAAATTCAACATAAGATAAAACGATAAAATTAAAACTAAACCATTCCTAACCGTCGTAACCTTAAAACAGTTCTAAAATCAGGGCCTTATCCACGTTTTTTGTTCGTGGGGAGAGGGGGTATTTATTTCTGGGGTGAGGGAGGTACAAGAAAAACTTTTAAAAACACATCAAAATTTCTGTATACATGTTTTATTACGTTTTTACGAGTAGGACAAACATTTTAGAGGGGGTGGGGGGCTCAAATCTCCAAACCCCCAACCCTGGATATAGCCTTACCTAAACTTATTACTTTAATGATGTTGGGACTGTTTATCTGATGATTTTAATTTAAAATAATTATTTTCTTATCGTAAGTTGAATTTTACCTTTATTCTACTTTTGGTTTGGCTGAGGACGGGAATTTTACATTTAGCCAAAATATTCAGTTAATTTCCCTGTACTATCCAGTCTTTAAAATTGCTTCATTGCTTTGTGCTCTTTATTGTTTGTATGATGGAGAAGCATTGTGTTCTTCTTCATTATTTGTTTCAACAAATCGCGCCACTAGAACAGTTAGATTT
Source organism: Artemia sp. Qi Xiang Cuo (assembly GCF_049724085.1). NCBI lineage: Eukaryota > Metazoa > Arthropoda > Branchiopoda > Anostraca > Artemiidae > Artemia > Artemia sp. Qi Xiang Cuo. The sequence goes on along the minus strand of NC_142812.1, from coordinate 12,337,721 downwards.
CCAAGCCAAAGTTCTTATACAATTCTTTCTTCAGCTTCTTCGATTCATTATGTCGTCAGTTCTCTCACAGCTTTTATAAACTGTTGTAGCAAATTAAATGACGCATAGTCTTTCGACAAACGTGTCGTAAACGTAAACGACAAACGTGCTATTGTTCCCTAATCGTAAAGGAAATATACACTATAAGATTACAGTTGGTTTATGGTTTACACAGTTGTTTTTTTTTTCACCGGGTTATAACTTTCGCTTGATTATACCTACCTAAACCTCCTTCCTCTGATAAGGGTGCCAAGTGTGGGCCCTTAACTTCGACATACGGGATGTCTAGATTGATGTTGGACATTCCTGAATTTGGAATTGAGTGACTTGACGAAGAGTTTACGTTTGACTAAGAACCAGACCATTTTTAATCAAAACATAGGTTTCATTATTTACAATAGGAATATTCCCTTTTCTATTTTTTTTTTAGTGGCTGATTTTCCTTTTTCCTTTATTTGAGTTTTTTACATTATTAGGGCATGTAAATGTTGTTTTCAAATGCTATTTAGCAAGACCACCTAGATTGTCCCTGCGAATGAAACATACTATGTGATCATTTTTTTTTTAATAAATATCTCTGTCTCTCTGTAGAATACCAAAGTGGACCACATTCTTCGACCAACTTTAATGTAAAGCTGAAAATGTAAATTCTGGAATTTCGTTCAGGGATTTGCCCTGCACATAAAGCAAACTGTGTTACATTTTTTCTTCGGTAACTCTGGATATCATAGTTGACGACCTTCGTCTTTTCAGTTTTAACTTCCATTTTAGTTTCAGTTTTCAGTTTTAGCTTTCAGTGTAGTTTCCAGTTTCCAATTATTTAGTTTTCAGTTTTAGTTTTCAGCTTTGTCAAAGCTGAAAATCTCTGCACGTGCCCTGCTTTCTCTGCAGGTGAAGCAAAACTGTGTTATAAATTCTTTTGGTAACAAACGTTTATGTCTCTCTGTAGAATACCAAAGTAGGCAACTTCCTTCAACCAGTTTTAACGCATAGCTGAAAATACACAAGTTTACGCTGAAAGCAAGACCGTATTACGCTGCCAGAATCCAGCAGTTGTAAACGGGACACAAAAGGTTTGTAGTAGAACGGTCAAAACACCCCCTTTTCCTGAAAAGGACTAGTGCCTTTCTTTGCCTAAATACTTATATGGGCCTAGTGGTGTCAATTCAAGGAAATTAGGGAGGAGTAAAAATATGTTTTTCAAATCCTAAGGTTTAATTTTTTTTTATTTGGTGCAATAAAAAAAAACAAAAAACAACTTTTCAACGAAAATAGAAAAATCAAGGTATTTTTCAAAATATAGGGAGGAGAGATATCTTGGGAGGCCAATGCCATCCTCAATTGACACCACTATACCTGTCTTTTTTAACTGATTGGCAATTTTGTAATTTTTTCCTTAGTTTCTTTTTTATTATTCTGCAGTGTTTCCAAGGGACTAGTTCTCTTTGGGATTTGGGCGGAGTTCTCTTGGGATCCGCCCTAAATGGAATTAAACTCCTTACGAGCATTAATTGCGTCAGCGAGAAGTCAGATTTGTGGCTAGTAAAAAATCTAGTTTTCTGACTCATATACAATCTCAACAACCAGAAATTGGCTTTCTCCCCATACATATTTCCTAAGGAAATTAATTCAGGAAAAGAATGAGAACGACAGAGAGAACTTTATTGACCATTCTTAGTTCACTAAAATGACAATTTTTTTTTTTTTGAAAATACTGATTTTTATTGGGTCTGTTAAAATCATTTTCACTCTCCAAAAGCTTACCACTGCTTACCTCTTTTGGGAACCCAGGCTCAAATCCTGAAACAGTTATCAATTCATTTGGGAGGGCACCAGAACCTAGACCAAGGTCTGTTACAGGCTTGCATTCTAAGCTTGGCGCAAAACCGGCCTTACATTCACAATGAAAAGACCCTGGTACATTCTCGCAAACGGTGGACGCTCCATCACACTGCTCCATGACACATTCATCAATATCTGTAAAAACAATTATTTTAATGCCTTTTTTTAGATTAAGCATGCGACTTATCCAATAACTGAGTATTTAGATGACCTTACAAAAAATAATTATGTTTTTTCAAGCGGCAGGATCTGTCCCCCTGAGATTTGTCCAATAGGCGCTTTCAATGTATCAAATATGGTGGTCTAACAATAGACGTTTCCCTCTTTTGACTTCTCTATACATATCACATAAATCTGTCACCTAGGATAAGACCTTAGGCATTCTAATGTTAAGTTTTCAATTAATAAATGGTGAGTTCATGATACGGTCAAGGTAAATTTTTTATATCTTCGGCCTCCTTTAATTGACAATCTGGAGTTCATCTCTGACACCTGTTTGTCTGTTCCTACCGCAAAACAGTTGTACACACGGAGGGAAAGTGGATAATCACTCCAAACCTCAAGAGTATCAATACCATAGTATCATCAAAGTTGAGTCTAAAACAAGTTCTTCTGCAGTATTAAACCCACTCTGAAATATTTTTCCCACTCTAGGTATCCTTGTCTGTACCTAGGCGAGCCTTTACATATATCTAGGTATATACATGGAACAAACATCATCATCAAAATTCCGGCGTATTTCCCTAAATTTGCATTGATAATACATTTTTTATGCAAAATGCGCATTGACAGGGGGTAGAGAGGGGATTAATTACCCCTGCCAACATTTCTTTTGTCCCTCCTAGATTATGAAAAAGACCCTCTTAGATATTTTCGTTGGAAAAAAAAAACAATAAATAAAACAACTGAACTACCCTCTCCCATAGACTTTGAAAAATACATTTTGCCTCCTCTCAACATTTTAGTGAATAACATCCCTGCCCAGGCCTTCCTATATTCGATTTAAAATTTCCATAGCTTTCCCATGAACTGTTTTCTTCTTTTCATGTAGATATTGTGTTAATTATCTTTCAATATACATTCCCGAAGCCTTCATTATTATATGGAATGATCGCGAATTTTTTTAATGAAATTCCATGACCTCAATTAAATATAAACCTTCAAAATGCCAAAATTTGGCAATAGTTCTTGCCTCTTAGTAAGCCAGTTTGCCTTCATATTATTTTGCGTGGGTGGAGTCGTGATTAATGTTTAGTTTTACTTTCAAAGTAAAAATTATCATCATAAAACAGAAGATTAATTAAATTAGATGCACTGAAATTTAACTGCTTCTCATAACTAAAAGAAAATATATTAATAACGGGTAAAATTTTTGCAATGGGACATTGAAAATAAAAGCAACTTTTTGATACAAATTCAGTAATAAAAGTCAAAATCAAGGCCGCATCCACGGGGGGGGGGGTTGAACTTCCCCTCCAAATGTTTGTCTGACTCGTAAAAACATAACAAAAATGGATTTAAACAAATTGTGTATGTGTTTTTGAGGTTTTTTTGTGTACCCCCACGAAACAAATTCTTGTATAAAACACACGCACACACACACCCCCAAAAAAAAATCCTGGATACGGCCTTGGTCACGACATTTCGGCTTCACATCCAGAAGTATTTATCAACGAAGGAAAAAAATAGCCTAAACAAAACACAGGAAAAATACACGAATACTATGCAAAAAACAAATGGCATAACGAAAGGAAATTTTATTAATTTTTTCTTAAAACAGTGGAACCTTTACCCTAAACTGATACTTCAACCCTACATCCAAGAGCCATCCTCAGCAAAACAAATGAAAATATAAAAGAATCTCGCTCTAGACTCTTAGAATCCTGGTTCAACTCCCCTGAAGTAAAGATGCTAAGACTGTTTTAAAAAGATTTTAGTTTTAATGATCGTATTTTAATGTAAGTTTCATTTATATTGTTTCATTTTTTTTGCTGAGGACGGCCCTTGGATATAGGGTCGCAATATTCATTTAGGGTAAAGGTTCCACTCTCTTAAGAAGAAATCCCTGTTGTTTCTACTTGTTGTTTGTATTTATGATGGAAATTCAGTGTGGTCTTCGTTGTTATTTACGTCAGAATATAGTAAAGCGTGTTACAAAGTTGTCTTTCAAGTACTCCGTGCAGTATGTCTCCTCTTGCAGGCATTTATAGCCTGCAGGCAATTTACCATTTCTTAGCCTGCAGACTCCTCTTGCAGGCAATTCTAACCTGCAGGCATTTTACCATTCCTTAACCTGCAGACTCCTCTTGCAGGCAATTCTAACCTGTAGAAAATTTACCATTTCTTAACCTGCAGACTCCTCTTGCAGGCGATTCTAACCTGCAGGCAATTTACCATTCCTTAACCTGCAGGCTCCTCTTGTTGGCAATTCTAACCTGCAGGCATTTTACCATTTCTTAACCTGCAGACTCCTCTTGCAGGCAATTCTAACCTGTATAAAATTTACCATTTTTAACCTGCAGGCTCCTCTTACAGGCAATTCTAACCTACAGGCAATTATAACAGCAGCAACAGAAATAACAGCGTCACAACAACATGCAACAGCGAAAAGCTTATTGTAACAGAAATTAATAGGTCAGTGGAAGCGTACTTATTTGTTACTTTAGAGTTCCTTGTCCAGGGCCAATATTTAATGAGATTTGGAGAATTTGGGATGATTAACAGGGATATTCGGGATGAATTTATAATTTAGTATACTTTCAGGAAATAATTTAGATGTATTATTTATAGTATTTGGATTAGATCGTTCTAGATTATTATAATTATACTTTTTTAGATTAGATAATTTTGGCCACTTTATATCATTTAGAGGAATTTTTGTACAATTTAGTCTTGTTTAATAATTTGGCAATTTTAGTTTAAATTATGAATTTATAATTTAGTGTAAGCATTTTAATTTAATATAATATTAAGTTCACACAGCTCTCTTATCAGCTTTCGAAAAAAATTGCAAAAATCGAGAAAGGAACAAAGCAAAACTGAAAGGAAAAAAAACTCACCTTGGCAAACTGGCACATTTACAAAATCGCCATCGGGGCCACATCGAATTATAGAAGAGCCATTAATTCTAAATCCTTTATGACACTGTACTCGGGCTTCATCGCCAAAAGCATAATTTCGTGTTATATTTGTTATGATACCATTCGATATAGTTGGCAACACAGGACAACGCACTCCTGAAAACAAATAAAGCTCGTGGTAACAGTGACACAGTAGAGAAAAATATTGCTTACTGTCCTTTACTTTCTATCTAAGACGTATGTTCTAAAGTCATTAGTTTATTCTTGTGACAAGACTGTTCAACCTTGTGACAAGCTTGTCAACCAGATTGTTCTATAAGTATGCATCACAAAAAGGAGCCAAGGAATCGTCCTTTTCTACTCGTTACTGCAATGGGAAATTTGAGCAAGTAAATGCGTTTTTATTTAATCCATTACCCGGTAAATCCATTTACCGGGTAATGGATTTACCGCAAGTAAATCCATTACCCGGATCAAGCTAGTTAGTGCAAGTGATCAATTTCAAATGTATACATAAGCAAAGCAGGAGTTACAGGGTGTTGTACACTTACTTACAAGGGGTTCCACAAGAATCAAAATAAGCTTGTAATAGATTTTAAATTAAAAGTATTTTTTTTATTTACTTGAAAAAGATCCTTCCCCCACCACCCATCCCAAAATTATTGCAAGAATTCACGTCTATCAAAATATTTTGAGCATATTTTTTCTCTCTGCATGAATTTCGGTACCTAAAACAATTCAGCCACCGAAACATACAAACATACAAACATACAACATACAAACAAGCTCGAAATGTACTTTCCGTGTTTTACTGTTAGAGTAAAACTACAAATTCATAACTTATTTATGCAAGTCAGCAAAAAAAACGTAAGATTTTTTTTGGAAAATTTGTCCTTTTAGTGAATTCATCTTTTTTTATCTTTGTTTTTATTTGTTCAATTTTTAATTCTTATTTCAAAGCCAACTTATTTGAATTGTGAATTAGAAATAATTTTGGAGAATATAGCATAAGTTAAGAAACGGGAAAAACTAATGTTACAGCATTTAGATTTAATTGTCAGATCCCGAAACTGGTCCAAAGCTTAACCAAACAGGGGCTTAAAGTAACCTTTAATATTGGGCTCACTTTCCTTTTTAAACAAAGAAAATCTTGTAAACTGTATATATGAGTTTAAAATTAATGAAAGCTTGCTGTTTATAAGCTACTACTACTGCTACTACTAACAACTCACCCCAGCATCAAACTGCCCGAGGCCAACGCAGCTACACACGCTCCTACTGCATTCTATTCTATTCAAAGCTTCCCTCTTTACGCCCTTCCAGGAATTTACATAATTTTCCTTAAATATTTCTTTACGACATTCCATCTTTCCGGCTTGGTGCTGCGGTGAGTTGTTAGTAGTAGCAGTAGTAACTTGTAAACAGCCAGATTTCATTAGTTTGACGTAACTTCTAACTTAATTTGACCTAACTTCTTTACTTCTAACTTCGGTGAATATTCAGTTTGCAGACTTTTCGCATCAGGGCTAAAAGATTCGTCTCTCTGACTAGTGAAACAGCGTATAAATAAATAAATAAAAGCTTTCTGCTTATGCGCTGGTTAAAATTTATTTGTTTCGGTGAATATTCAGTTCACTGTTTTTTTCGCATTTGGGCTATGAGATTCGTCTCTCAGGCCAAAAAAATTGCGTTTAAAAATAAAAGCTTTCTGCTAGTGCGCTGATTTATTTCGGTGAATATTCAATCAGCTCTAGTTTCGTGTCAGGATTATAAAATCTGTCTTTCGAACACTGAAATTGTGTTTAAAGTATTAAGTTTTCTGTTTACGCACACATAAAAATGTGCTACTGATGTCGGTTAATGTTCAGTACGCCATTATTTCCTATTAGAGTTGAAAGATTAGTCTCTCCGGCCGGTGAATTTACGTTTAAAATAAATAAACTCTTATTTATGTACAGGTAATTATGTACAGGTAATTATGTATTAATCCTCTTATTTATGTACAGGTAATTATGTACAGGTAATTATGTATTAATCCTCTTATTTATGTACAGGCAATTATGTACAGGTAATTATGTATTAATCCTCTTATTTATGTATAGGTAATTATGTACAGGTAATTATTTATTAATCCTCTTATTTATGTACAGGTAATTATGTACAGGTAATTATGTATTAATCCTCTTATTTATGTACAGGTAATTATGTATTAATCCTCTTATTTATGTACAGGTAATTATGAATAATTTATTTTGATGGACATATGATTCACTTTTATTTCACATCAGAGTTGAAAAATTCGTTTCTTCGGCTGGTGAATTGTTTAAAATTAATAAAAGCTACTTGATAACGAGCCACCATAGAAAAAAGTACAATTGATACTCTTCTTCTTAGATAGGCATTCAAAAACTGTTTTTTAGGAAAGATATAAATCAGGCATTCTAGCAAAAATTCACATAGTGACATCACCAAGTCAGTTACGCCCAAAAAACTTGTCGTTTTCAGTCAAAATATAGCTAAATAATTAAGATATGAATTAAAAAGACTAGCGCTGTACCATTAAGCGACAGACGGTGGCAGGAAGCTTGCAAAAAAAAATCATATTCTATTTAAAATAAAACCAATATTTTTTCTTTTTCAATTACAAAATGTAGTCCTATCTTGAGCAGTTATCAAATTTTTGAACCCCTGGTTCAGATTCCTACAAATATTTTTAATTTACTTACGTGAACACTGTGGAACTCCAGCCGACCACGTTCCATTGCTTTGGCACAAAAGAGTTGGTATTCCTGTCATCACGTACCCAGGGTCACATTCGAAGTTGATGACAGTTCCGTAGTTTCTGCCACCACCGTTTAATAATGTGGCATTGGCATTTTCAACCCGTTCAATAGGGGGGCACATCGAAGCTAGAAAATAGTTTACGAATATTAGAAACATATCATCAAACTTTTTTGGATATTGTATCCGAAAAAAAATTGTATCCAATAGACTTGTTACCCAGAAGACTGTTAACCTTTTTTTTTTTGGCTGAAGTTATATAAATGCATTTTTCAAATTAACAAATTTTAAATTTTTCAATAAATTCAATATTGAAATCACTTCACTTCACTTCACTTAACACTCTTGCTCAGCAGGGTCGCCAGCGTAGAGAGAACTGGTTGACAGCGATATCAGTCTTTTCCAAGAAGCCCTGTCCAGGGCTAAGGATGGGGCCTCATTTGGGTCGATGCTGCGGTTGAAGAGGCGTTTATTTATAACATCATCCCGTCTGGTTCGTGGTCTCCCTCGAGGACTTTTCCAGACAATCGAGGAATTGAAGTCCGATATGATCATAGCAGGGGTAGTTGGCGGGAGGCGGAGTAAGTGGCCGTACCATCTTAGAGAACGAGCTTCTACTTGGGTGGAGAGATTCGCTAACTTGAAGGTCCTCAGGATCCCAATAGGGCGGATCTTGTCATACGATTTGAAGCCTTCGACTCGACGCAGGTGTCTAGTTAGGATGGCATCGACCTTTCTTAGCTGTGTCTGGGCTATCGGCCATGTCTCAGAAGAGTGCAGAATGATGCTTGAGACTGTGGCGTTGTAGATACGGGCTTTTGTAAGGCGACTAATTTACGGTTTGTGGAAGACTGCTCTCAGGATCCGTCCGAATACAGAGTTTACCTTGACTGATCTGGCTGAGATTTTGGCGTCAGTTGTGCCCTTTGATGATATAATTAATCCGAAATAAGTGAACTGCCTTACCAAGACAACATCTTGGCCTTTGATCGCGACAGTTAAGAGTGATGCCGATGTGGTCTTTTCTATGGGCATGTTAGTCGATTTCTTCCAGTTGATTTGCAACCTAACTCCAGAAGCAGGGGAGGAGAGCGTCTCGAGCGCACACTTAAGTTAGTCGAGATTTTCGCTAGGGTCGGTTACATCGTCGGCAAAGTCGACATTAGACAAGTCCTCCTGGCATAACTTATGCCAATAGGGTGAACACGGTGTGTCTTGTTCAAAATGTGGTCGATGACGCAGTTAAATAGTTCAGGTGGAGTAGTGCAACCTTGCTATACACCATCTTTGATGAGAAAGGGAAAAAAAACTTTCCGTTCACAAGAAAAGTCCTTTCTGTGCTGCTGTAGAGTTCTTTAAAGAGGCTGACTATCTTTGTTGGTAGGCCCGCAGCTAATATTGAAATCGAATAATTCAATATTAAATTAACCAGGTCAATGTTTTTAAGTTTGCTAATAATTAGTATTTAATTTAATCAATTTGCATTAATATTACTAAGTAATTTATTTCTATTTGATTAATTAATTAATTAACCCAATTAATTTTTGTTAACTTAACTAATTAGTATTTATTTTATAATTCATTCAATAATTAATAATGTTAATTGTTAATTAAGGCTGGTTAATATTATTAATTTAATTTATTATTTTCCAAGGAAAATAAAGGGTATCCCCAAAAGAAAAGCACTTAACGCCAGACTTGAACAGCCCTTTTTTTTATTTGGAGTTGTTGGCAACATTGTATTTGCGTATCTTTTTATCACCGATCATTGAGGTTACGTTTTGGTACTATGCTCTTGTTTTCTACGTTAGTATTTGTAGTGTGAATTCGTAAAGGTGTGGTGAATTGGATCTATAATCGATTCAAATCCGACGCTCTTCTTGAGACGCCCTTCCCATATTTGAAACATATTATCCAACACATTCTTCAATGAGTTATTTTTGCATAATGACCATACTTAATACCCAGCAAACTTGTTATCCAAAAAGATTGTCGAATTTTTTGCGACGGAAGTTACATAAGGTTTCCCAAAATCTTCTCTGTAAATTGTTGTTTTAATTTTGTATACTTTTGTAATTCTCAAAAAATAGTATCGTGTGCACTATTTTATTTTGGGTTTTGATCCACATAAAGAGATACCGGTTTGGCAGCACTAAAGAAGACTTTCTGATTCCCTGCACCCCTACTCGTCGGTGAAGGAGATATGGGGTGAAAAGGTTTTGTTTAAGGTGGAATTTAAATAAGGAGGAATTGAAGTATATTATTGAATTAAGGAGGAACAGTTTGCCACTTGGGGTAAGAAGGAATTGTTTAGGGGGGAGGCAAGGGCAAGATGGTCCTTACTTTTGCCCGATCTGTGGAAGTATGGATAAGAGTGTGGGTCATGTGATGTATGAGTGTGAAGAATTGAGTGAGTAGAGAAAAGAATTGTATGGAGAGTGTAGCTTTGATGAGAGATGGCTGGTGAATGTAATGAAGGATGATTGTTTTGCAAGTGTTAAAAAGTTAGAACGATTTCTCAGGTTGGCAATTCAACACAGAAGTAGATTTTTGTGATTTGCATTTATATTATGTAATGCTTATGTTAATTATTTAAAAGTGAATTCCTTTTTTTGTTTAGTATTGAAATAGCCCTATGGCTTTTAGCTCAATAAAACTTACTTACTACCTACTACTAAACTAAAAATCAAGTGTGAAATAGCACAAAAGCCCACAAACGAGATTATTTGGGAGGCTAGGCTTAGAAGAAAGGAAAAAGAGACTATGTCTAAATATGTTCCTCTTGACATAATTGAGTTCTCCTTTGAACAATACTGACAAGCACCCTTTTTCCTTTTTTTCTTTTTTTGAGAAAAGTAACATTTCCTGTTTTAGAATCTCTACGTTTTTATGGAACAAATTTTATTTTTTTGGACGAACGCGTCAGGCAGCCTTAATAGGAAGCTAGAATGACAACAAATTACTCTCACTAATTGTTACTGAAGACAATGTATAACAAAGATCACGACAAACTCTTATTTCAAGACCTAATTATAGCTTTACGTTCATTAACTTCATGTTTAATTTTACTTTTAGCCTTGAAAGGTCTTTTCAAAAAGACACAAATCATCAATTATTTTCTCTTATTCATTTTTTGGTACTTGGAACATTTAATACAATAATTAGTGTTAATTACTAAATAATTGATGAGCAATTTCCTTTTTATTAATGTCCTACTTCTACGACCACAAACAACTATAGCACCAAGATATCTGGGCCGACAAAGCGACCGACGCTCCCCCGACCCCAGACTGTTCAAAGCTTAACTTCTTACCTCATTCCATGAAGTTCTATTTACGTTTAAATCCTCCCTCCCCCCTGAGTTGGAAAGCTTTTCGTTTGGCCCAAGATTTGAGGAATCTGTCGCCATTTATTATCTGTAAAGTGTGGCCTAGCCATCTTAACCTTTTTTTCATTATAGACCTAGAAAATGGGATCAACCACACTCTTAGTACAGCTTATTATTTATGTTCTAAATCTACTCTATTTTATTTCTGTTTATGTTCGTACAGCTTATTGTTTATATTTTACGTCTACTCTATTCTAATTCTGTGTATATTCGTGCTACTTACCGTCTATATTTTATTTCTCCTTCAACTCTATTCTACTTCTGTTTATATTCATACGGCTTATTGTTTATACTCCACTTCCTACTTCTACTCTATTCTACTTTTTTTTATATTAAATAAAAAAACAAGTTTTTTTTTAACTGAAATTAAGGAGCAACATTAAAACTTAAAACGAACAGAAATTATTTCGTATATGAAAGGGACTGTCCCCTCCTAAACGCCTCGCTCTTTACGCATCGCTATTCTATTTTTTGACCTTGCTGAACAAAAGGACTGTCTCAAAATTTTATCGGGTGACTTTGAGAAAAAATGAGCGTGGGAGGGGGCCTAGTTGCCCTCCATTTGTTTTGATCAGTTAAAAAGATATTCTAAGACCACTAGGTCGCTACGATCACCCATAGAGAAAAAAAATAAATAAATAAACACGCATCCGTGATCTTTCTTCGGGAAAAAAAATACAAAATTCCACATTTTTGCAGATAGCAGCTTGAAAATTCTCTAATAGGGTTCTCTAATACGCTGAATCTGATTGTGTGATTTTCATTAAAGTTCTGTGACTTTTAAGGGGTGTTTTCCCCTTTTTTCCAAAGTAAGGCAAATTTTCTCAGGTGCGTAACTTTTGATGGGTAAGATTAAACTTGATTTAACTTATATATTTGAAATCAACATAAAAATATGATCCTTTTGATGTATCTATTAATATCAAAATTCCGTTTTTTAGAGTTTCGGTTACTATTGAGCCGGGTCGCTCAATTTGATTCATACGGCTCATCGTTTAAATTCTACTTCTACTCTATTCTACTTCTGATTACATTCGTACGGCTTATTGTTTACGTTATACTCTATTCTACTTTTGCTTACATTCGTGCGGCTTATTGTCTATATTATACATCCTACTTCTACTATACTCTACTTCTGTTTGTATTCGCACAGCCTATTGTTTGTATATTCCGCTACTACACAAAAATCACATGGTAAACTGGGAAAAAATTTTACCTTAAAAGATAACATGAGAAATGTTACGCCTAAAATCGCTATGAAAAATAACATATGCTACATCAAATGACATTCAATAAAAAACAATTTGTAGTTGTTGTGACTGTAATTAGGGGCCAAATTGGTAATACAAAAGATGGTATGTACCATTCTTGTCAAATCTAGGTTTACAGTCGAGTTTGCTTTTGGAAAATCTCGTTTTTACAGGCACGTTATTTTGCACCCGGCCTGCGGGAACACTGCCTGGATTATAAGAAAATAAGGCTAGTCTCATTTTTGGGTGTAAATTTTTGGATATATTTCTACTAAAAAAAAAATGGAGCTTTCAGAACGTTGTACCTTCTATTGCTACGCTATTCTAAACCAAGCGTGTGATAACACCCCCTGGAATAACGAAATAAGGCTAGTCTGTTTCCCAAAACGTTATCTATGTTGTTACAGCGTTACCTGCACAAAGGGGAAGATCCTCCCACTCTCCATCTTCCAGACAGGATATTGTCTCCGTACTTCTTCCTGAAGGGAACCCAAACCCAGCGTAGCATTGGTAAGTTGCCTCTCCTCGATAAGTTACATTTGTTGCTTGAATTGCAAATCCATTATCAATCTGAGGAACGGGACCGCAATAGACCTCTGAAAAATAAATTAAATTAATTAAATTAAATTTAATTGTTTATTAAAGGATGCTGATTGTGTAGCTGCAGAGCGGCATCTTGATGAAACTATTTGATTGACTCATCTGAGTTAACTGTTCGATGAACCATCTGTTACAATATAATTCAAAAGATTATTGCAATTTCAAGCCATAGCATAAATATTATGCAGTATGGAAAATTTCTATTCACTCCATTAGATTTTTTGGACACATCGCTCGCACACGTCTTGTTATGACTCCACCTTTGCGCGGGTGCAATTATAAATTGTTAGCGCATTCCGATCGGAATATGGGAAACCTATTGAAGCTGTTGCTGTGACGCTTTAGGAAACTTCCCAGAGCGCGCGCTGTGATGTGTTCCATTTCTGAACCAAATTTTCCATACGGCATAATATTTATGTTGTGTTTCAAGCTATGAATAGTCACTATCGTTGCTATTCAAATGCATTTTATGTGAATGAATCTTTCTTAATAAAAGAGCTAGAGTGAAGTCTAGAGTGTGGTTCCCAAAAAGCCACAGTCCCAGGGTGACCCAGGATGGTGAGTTCTGCACTAGGTGCCTGGTGCTCAAAAGCCCCAGGATGGAAGAACCCACTATTAGTTTTCATTTTTGATTAAGATTCAGTTCTAGAAACTTTTAAAATGTGTAAAGGTTTTATATCAGTGGTGTCAGTCAGGGAGGGGGCATTTCCCACACTTGTATTTTGAAAAATATTTTGTAATGTGGTATTTATCTTATATTTTGGGCATGTTAATTCAAAGCTTTTTTTCGTATCTTCATAATAAAAGATAAACAGAATGATAGTGCCTCCCCTGCCCTCCCATATCTTTGAAATATGGTGATGCCACTATTTGGCATCACTTACGTATATATATATATATATATATTGATGCCACTATTTGGTATCAATTTCAATGGAATGTCTAAACTAGAGCTTGTACTCTAAGTAAGATTAAATTTAAAAAAAAAAGTTTTTTCAACTGAAACTAAGGAGCAACATCAAAACTTAAAACGAACAGAAATTATTACTTATGTGAGGGGGGCTGCCCCCTCCTCAATGCCTCGCTATTTACGGATCTGAAATCCGTAACCATTTATCTCTTGTACCGTCAAATTTGTATAAAAAGTGTCCCAAAAGGTTTCTAGCAATAATTTTTTGCAGGTTCGCGGAACCACATTTATTGTTAAAAACTGTTGACATGAATTTTAGTCTGGACGTGGAAAGCTCGCCTCAATTCCAATTGTTCCTCTTCTTTTCATGATCATCGATTACGCCACTTTATTATTAATTCATTTAATCAGTCCTAGAATCAGTCATTAACAAACGTGATCAGGTTAATTCAGATGACACAAGATTTGCATTCGAAAGTCGATTTTCCTTGACTGAAAAATGTGCTTCCCTTAGGAATTTACGAGAACATAGCGTACGAAAAAACGAAGAACAAAAAATTGAAGCAAACAGAAAGAAATTTTAAATAATAGCAAAAAAGTACAAAGCAAACAAAAAGAAATATCAAATGAAGATAATTTTCAGTCGGTGAATAACGAAGAATAAAGCATATATTTCGGCGAAGACCACTCAGCCAAATTTGCTTTTTTTATGAAAACACCAAAAGACACTTTTCAATGAAAGTATCCCAAACAAGTTTTTTTTAGAATAGATGTGAGATCTAGGAGGGGCAAATGTATTTATTATTGTGAGTATGGTGGGTATTTGTTAATGAAAGCGAATCAGAACTATTTGTCTAAGAGCCTTTGAGGGTATAGTATAATGTGTTATTGTGTGTGTTTCTTATTAATAAAAATCGATATATATATATATATATATATATATATATATATATATATATATATATATATATATATATATATATATATATATATATATATATATATATATATATATATATATATATATATATTATGGTGAGTATAGTGGGTATTTATTGAAAAAAACGAATCAGAGCTATTTGTCAAAGATCCTTTGAGGGTATAGTATAATGTGTTATTGTGTATGTTTCTTATTTGTAAAAATCTTATTTATATATAAAGTTTATATATAAAGTATATATAAAGTTCCCTGATAAGTCAAGAAAAAGACACGGGGAAAATTTGAAAGACACTTATAGGAAAATGTGAAAGTATCATGATTTCGAGGGGAGTGAACCGAAGCTCCCTCTCCTTGAGTATATTATTATTATTATTATTACTTATTGAAAACCGTCTTATTGCGAAAAGGAAATGACAGAGCACGATAAAAAACGAAAGATCACTATGCAGCTATTACAATTTAACTAGTGTAAAAGGAGTTGGTTCCAAGCATGTTTTAACAACAAAAATGACGGAACACAACAGAAGGGCACTATACTTTCTAGGACGAAAGACAACTAAAAAACACAGAAATGATGAAGAATGATGAAGAAATGATGAAGACACTGTAACAAAAATGAAGAAGATGAAGAAAATGAGCTATGACAATATATATAGATGTGGATAGTACATAAGGAGTTGTTCCCAAGCGTGGTTGGAAATCTTTTAGTTGTGTTTTTCTATGAGCTTAACAACAGCTATAGTAGGATCTGCTTTGTGAAGTCTATTGATGAGCTTTGAATTGCGTGTCCAAATTAGATTGGTCAGTAAATATTTTGCAAAACGGAAGAAGGTTAAACGGATTTTCAATTTATCAACGTGTTTAAGAACCTTCCAGAAGGGTGCAATATCGAGGATGTGGGGGAGAACAACAGTGTTGTATAGGGTTGACAGATAACAGCGATTAAAACGAAGCTTAGCGGAGGCTATGGAAGCGAAGCTGATATGCGGTGTTTGATGTGTTCTGCTAAAAGATGACGAATGTGAGAAATTGTATTTCCAATGATAATGCCAAGATAAACGATTTAGTCGGACGGGCGGATCTTTGAATCTTCAAATACAATTTTATCAGGAAGTGGGCCTTTCCAGTTAAGGAGGACTATGCCAGTTTTTTCAGCGTTGAATTCAAGACCAGATTTTAAATACTTGGTTTGCAGTTTTTGAAATGTTTCAGGAATTTTGTCTAGAGTTCGGCTAAGGTTAAAAATGTCATCAGCATAAGTGACTAAGGAGATATTATGACCAGAAAGAATGCAGGACACCTGACACTGATCAGATGTCATCTGATCTTCTCAGTTTGAAGATAGAAATGTAACATTGTATATATATATCTAGCATCGATTAGCATCGATGCATCGATTTTTACTATAAGCGTCGATTTTTCCATCGTTTTTCCATCATTTCCATCGATTTACCATCAAGCATCGATTTTTACTATAATCAATATGATTTTCACAATCTTTTTTTCTTTTTTCTTCTTTTTTTTCTCTTTTCCTCTTTTCTTTCGTTTTCATAGTGTGACTGAAAATTCCGGAAACCTACAAGTTCAAAAATCCCTTTTTTCGATATATATAGATATATATATACAATGTTACATTTCTACTTACTTTTAATTTCTCTCAGCAGGCTCCTTTTTCCTCAATAAAAATTTTCAAACTGAGAAGATTCACCTAATCACCTTGGGTGGTTGGCTTTTGTTTTGATTCCAATAGATTCCTCACAAAATCCAAGTGTCATTATAGCTTCATTTTTAGTTGGTAAGATTTAATATACAGAAAGTTGATTTTGTCGACCTTTTTGACGCCGGAAGCGAAGTGTCTGTTTATGAAAATAGGTGACTGCTTGTCTGTCTCTGAGACAGACAAGCAAAAACTGTAAATTGTCACAAGTTTATGATATATTTTTTTCCACTGAATTCATGGAAAATAAAAAAAAAGTTTTGTTTACTCTAAATCATGACTTTTTACTAGTTTTCGGGAAATTTACTAGATCCTCTAAATTTACTAGATTTTTTTTTACTAGATCTAGTAAAATCCTACTGACGGTGGCAACCCTGCTCGAGGACGTAGCTATTGAAATAACAAGGGGAGGCAATATGCCTGCATTAAAGTTTTATATTATAGTGTATTTTCAAAGTCCCAACCCCCTCATTCTGCATTGACTTTAGGACGATGCCAAATTCAGAAACGTCAAAGAAGAAAATACTGAATTACTTATTTGTTTAAGAATTAGTGTATGCTCGGATCTCTTTCGAAGACAAATTTAATTTAATTTTTAAATCTTTTTGCACATTTATACCGACGAATTATACTATGTTACCGACAATCAAGTTGCATTGTAATGTAAGTTTAAAAATATTTAGCACAGACACACACTTTCAGCAAAATTTATTATATTATAATTTATTATAACTATTCCAAGCATTTGTGACGTACATTCATACAAAAGAAAATGTCCGTTTTTTTTCGAAAACGAAGGCCATAAACGAATTGTCCCAAATTTGTAGTAAGCCAATTTTCAGAAAAGAAAAAAAAAGACGGGAAATATATTTATGTGAATTATGTATTAAAGAATATATATGTATTTGTAATTATAAAATTAATTATACAATAGTAGGTAATAAAAATTAATAATAGGCTATATCATTAATGTAGGGTGACCAGATTTTCTGAGACCCAATGGGGGACATACCAAAATTTGAAGAGGGCTGGAAGGAGTAGGAAGTGTGTGTGGTTTCATAAAAACACTCAAGAATGTTTCTTAAACTTTTATCGTCTTATGTCATTATATTTTTATTTTAATCATATTTGACTGATGAATGCACCTTTTTTAGAAATACAACATTGTTTTCTATTTCCTTCTTAAACTCATCACACGGTTTCTTTCCGTTAAACTTGACAAACACACAAGATTTTAGTGTGACCAGTTCCAATTGTGATTTTTCATCAGTCCAAAAGATATTTATCAAAGAAAAAACTCTTTCATCAAAGAAAATGGTAAATTTAGTTTTTTGGGGTTTAGGGTGAATAAAAGGTACCTAGGTTAGGTTAGGTTACGTATTTAATATACGCTATGCTTTACCCCCACCCCAACCCTAATCTGCAAATATATAGCCCAATTTTGTTCATAACCTATTATATTTTCATCCTATTTTGTTTTATTTCATTGGCATTAAATAAACTTCACTTCTCGCGTATCTACCGCTTCCTTAACAAATATCAAAGAATATACCGGAAGATTATATAAAAATTATGAGAAATATGAGAATTAGATCAGAAATTTTCGAAAAAAAATTACTGATAAATAGATAAACATACATGTATGCAGTGGCGGATCCAGGGAGAGGGACGCCCCCCCCCCTAACGTAGTCTAAAGTAGTGTAATTTACTGAATTAACGCAAGTTTACATCAATTAAACTTGCTCCTAACGCAAGTTCATCGAATCGACCTATTTTGCGCCCCCCCCCCTCCTAAAAAAATTCTGGATCCGTCCTTACATGTATGCAATTATTGCTCGTTCAATAATATAGAATGCAAGATGATCTGCGAATGCTCACTCACACTAGCTTTTTTCATTGATGGGAAGTTAATAGTTCCTCATCATCTTACCGGTTGAGCATAATTATTTAAATCATCTCTGAATAACGGTGAGCGACCTTTAGACACACTACAAACCTACAGATGATAGACTGGTTCTTATGACTTGACTACCATATGTAAAAAACTGGTTCTTAAACAAGTGAAAGATGCGTACTATGCCCATCAATTTATGTTCTATCCTCGTTTTTGTGGCCTTATTTTTCTCAAATAAGTTCCCTTTTTTAGAATCAGGAAACACCAAGGAAAATGAGTATATTTCTCCCATTTTGACGCAGAATTTGACGCAGATTTTTGTGACTAATCAAACAGTTTGAGGTAACGAACTGTAATCAGGAGTGGCTCGGCTCAATAGTAACCAAATCTCTACAAAACAGAATAGATACCTTCCCATTATATGGGCCTTTACAAGGAAACGAGTCACGAAAAACCCGTTTTTGACGAGTTAATTCAAGACACCGCTATACAGTAGGCTAACGCAATGCTTAGCGTGGTTTTCAATGTGTTTACGATATTTAAACTGTTGTTTTTGGGGGGTTTAGGAGGAGAAAAAGGTACCTAGGCTAGGTTGGGTTACGTATTTATGCAATGCTTTACCCCCTCCCCTCCAACCTCCTAATGTGCAAATATATAGCCCAAATTTGTTTATAAACTATTATATATTCATCCTATTTTATTTTATTTCATTAGCATCAACCAAACTTGAGTTTTTAGAGGCCCATAAGATGGAAAAGTACCACAGAATATTTATAAGGTACTTCCGTATTATATGGTACACACTTGAGAATTTGAGCAGTACCCAACTACATTGGGTACTGCAGCATTAAATGAACTCTTTTATATACTGCTAAAGAAGTCAAGTTTGGTTAATGCTAATGAAATAAAATAAGATGAATATATAACAATTTAGAAACAAATTTGGGCTACATATTTGCACATTAGGGTGGGGGTGGGGGGGGAGTAAAGCTTACCATATATTTAATGCGTAACCTATTCTAACCTAGGTACCCCCCCTAAACCCCCACAAACAATAGATTAAATATCGTAAACGCAATGGAAACTACTCTTTGCATTCCAATTCTTAATAGCGGTGTCTTGAAATAACCAGTCTGGCGGGTATCTGTCCCGGTATCTGTAACACCTCCAGTTTGATATTCCGTATACAGTATATAAATGAGTACGTTTAATGCAGTTGTACCCTATATTGTAGCTATATTTCAATTAAATATTTAGTTGGTATTTTGGCTACGTTAGGTACTTAAAATTATGCGTTCTTTGTGGCCCCTCTACCATCATTCTTTGTTTTAGTTTTCATAAGTTTGCTACTAAAGTATAGTATTTTCCTCATATTTTGCTGTATTTCATTAGCATTCACCAAACTTCACTTCTCGAGATTGTACCAAATAATACAGCAATACCTTTTATAACTATAGTATTGACCAGCAAGATAATTGAATTTTTATGCTGATTCCAAATACATAAAGTTCATTAAGTTTAATGTTACCGATGAACAGTTACGAGCCTGATAAAAAATTGCCCAATTTTTACCATCAGATTCAGCATATTAGAAAACCTCTGTAGTAGAGGTTTCAAGCTCGTATGTACAAAAATGCGGAATTTTGCATTTTTTTTTTCAGAAGAATACACTTGCTATTTGCACTAAAGTTTGAATTTTTGTCACGGTTCCTTAAGAAAAGACTGCTCAGACACAAGGCCTGTTGAATTTGAGTGAGAAGTGTTTTTATAGAACTTTAAGACTTTAGCGTAAATATTGACGGTTGAGGAAGGGACAGCCCCAGCCCCCCTCAAATACGGAATAATTTCTGTTTGACTATATTTTAATACTACTCCTTACTTTCAATTGAAAAAAATATTTAATCAGACGAAACCCAAATCTAGATAAAATCAAAAGACTGGACGTTCTAACAAATCATTTTTTTGAATGTTGATGACGACTTTATAATGGCTGAACTAAATACATGAAGCAAATACGTTCCGAATTAAAGGCAGCAGTATTTGCAGGTCGGAGGCCTTTGGACCTGGCCCGTCCTTACCCCAAAATTCAAAAATTTTCACGATTTTCATTTCAATTTCTCAAACTTTCTGTAGAATTAACCTGTTTATTGCGTTTTAATTCAAGTGTGTACCCCATCCCCAACCCCCCCCCCCCCCCTTAATGAAATACGGTGCATATGTCGGGTTGGAGCTATTTTAGCAATAAAAACATTATAATAATAATAATAATAACCCAAGATAAATAACCCGAAAATAAAAATATTAAGCCCAAATAAAAAATTCCTTCGTAAATTTTTAAATAATTTACGAAGGAACTATGCCTTCCCAAATATGCCTTCCCAGGCAAAACCTCTATGCCTTCCCAAGACCAGAACAAAATTTGCACTTTACTGAAAAAAATTTAATGTTTTTACTTTTATAACTTAAATAAATCAAATAATATTAACATTTTGATTACTAAATATCAGTATATCTATATTAAACTGACAATGCACATTCATTTGAATTTTTTAAGTATAGTGCAAATTTTATTCTGGCCTTGGGAAGGCATAGGGGTTTTGCACCCAACTTATATTAATTTCTGCTCGTTTTGAGTTTGACTCGGTTATTTATTGTAATTTCTGTTCGTCTTGGGTTTTATTTATTTATCGATGCTGATTTGTGGTAGTTTCACGCTTGGTAGATTATTTGATTTTATTATTGCTCATTTTTTGTTTAATGGAGTTCTTTACTTTTCTTTGAAAAACTTATCTTGTGGATTTTTTTTTAATTAATTTCTGTTCGTTTTATATTGACATAGTCTTTTCAGTCGAAAAAAATAACACTATAAATCTTTTCGTTTTTTAAGAATTTATAGTTTGGCCTGCTATTTGTATGCTGGAGAAAATTTTTCAGCAATTTTTAACAACATATACCCTTTCAAAAATCTGGACACAAATAGTACTGTTTATTTTAGTTTCATACCTCCTCTAGTTGACCTGAAATGGAAAACTTGATACCATTCGCAAAAAAACCTGTTCACTTTCTTTGATAGCTTGGACACACTTACGCTATTTTGGTCGGGTTAAATTTTAAGAGCAGAATTAGCCCTGAAAGTTTGAACATAATACACTCAGTGGTTCTTGGGATAATGCTGAGATGCCTTATTGTGAATTAGCATTATCACAGTGCATTTTGATTTAATCTTAAGGCAACATTTAGTTTTTAAACATAATGGGCAAATAGGAGGGTGGGTGGGGGAGGGTGGGTGTGGAAGGGGAATTAGTTACCCTCCAATCACTTTCGACTATTAAAAAGGGCATCAGCCCTTTCTATATTCAATCGAATGAGACCCTTTCGAAGTTCCCACGACAACTCCTTCGATACGAAGTGCCCTGGTCTAAACAACAACAACAACAACAAAAATATTACTAATCACTTTCGACTATTAAAAACGACACTAGCCCTTTGAATTTCAAATCGAATGAGCCGTTTTTTGAAGTTTCTACGACAACGCCTTCTATAAAAACCTTATATGCCCCCAGGGCATAACTTAAATCCCTTGCCCTGAGGGCTGTGGGGGAGTATCCTCCTCAAAAACATATTTTCTATCAGGAAATCAACTACGCTGAACAAAATGGCTATCTCAAAATTTTATTGGATGTGTTCGGGGAAATGATGGGCGTGAGGGGGCTAGTTGCCCTCTAATCACTTTCGACTATTAAAAAGGGCACTAGCCCTTCGAGTTTCAAATCAAATTAGCCTTTTTTGAAGTTTCTACGACAACGCCTTCTATAAAAACCTTACATGACCGTAGGGCACAACTTGAAACCCTTACCCTGAGGGTTGTGGGGAAGTGCCCTCCTCAAAAACATATTTTCTATCTGGAAATCAACTAGCTTACGCTGAACAAAATGGCTATCTCAAAATTTTGATTGGGTGTGTTTGGGGGAGTGAAGGGTGTGGGGGGGGGAGGTGCCCTCCAATCACTTTCGACTATTATAAAGGGCAATATCCCATTGAATTTCCAATCGAATGAGCCTGTTTTGAAGTTTCTACGACAACACCTTCTATAAAAAACCTTACACACCCCCAGGGCATAACTTAAAACCCTTGCCCTGAGGGTTTTGGGAAAGTGTCCTCCTCAAAAACATATTTTCTATCCGAAAATCAACTAGCCTACGCTGAACAAAATGGCTATCTCAAAATTTTGATTGGATATGTTTGGGGGAATGATGGGCGTGGGGGGGCTAGTTGCCTGTTTTGAAGTTTCTACGACAACGCCTTCTATAAAAACCTTATATGGCCCAGGGCATAACTTAAAACCCTTGCCCTGAGGGTTGTGGGGGAGTGTCCTCCTCAAAAATATATTTTCTATCTGGAAATCAACTAGCCTACGCTGAACAAAATGGCTATCTCAAAATTTTGATTGGATGTGTTTGGGGGAATGATGGGCGGGGGGGGCAAGGTACCTTCCAATCACTTTCGCTTATTAAAAAGGGCACTAGCCCTTTGAATTTCCAATCGAATGAGCCTGTTTTGAAGTTTCTACGACAACGCCTTCTATAAAAACCTTATATGACCGCAGGGCATAACTTGAAACCCTTACCCTGAGGGTTGTGGGGGAGTGTTTTCCTCAAAAACATATTTGCTATCTGGAAATCAACTACGCTGAACAAAATGGCTATCTCAAAAATTTGATTGGATGTGTTTGGGGGAATGATGGACGCGGAAGGGGGGGTTGCCCTCCAATCACTTTCGAATAATAAAACGGGCACTAGCCCTTTGAATTTCCAATCGAAAGAGCTTGTTTTGAAGTTTCTACGACAACACCTTCTATAAAAACCTTATATGCCCCCAGGGCAAAACTTAAAACCCTTGCCCTGAGGGTTGTAGGGGACTGTCCTCCTTAAAAACATGTTTTCTTTCTGGAAGTCAACTACGCTGAACAGATTGGCTATCTCAAAATTTTGATTGGATGTGTTTGGGGAATTGATGGGCGTGGGGGGGGGGCAAGCTGCCCTCCAATCACTTTCGACTATTAAAAAGGGCCCTAGACCTTTGAATTTCCAATCGAATGAGCCTGTTTTGAAGTTTCTACGACATTGCCTTCTATAAAAATCTTATATGCCCCCACTGCGTAACTTAAAACCTTTGCCCTGAGGGTTAAGGGGAAGTGTCCTCCTCAAAAACGTATTTTCTATCTGGAAATCAACTAGCCTACGCTAAACAAAATGGCTATCTCAAAATTTTGATTGGGTGTGTTTGGGGAAATGATGGGCGTGGGGGGGGGCGAGGTGCCCTCTCATCACTTTCGAAAATTAAAAAGTGCAGAAGCCCATTGAATTTCCAATCGAATAAGCCTGTTTTGAAGTTTCTACGACAACGCCTTCTTTAAAAACCTTATATGCCCCCAGGGTATAACTTAAAACCCTTGCCCTGAGGGTTGTGGGGGAGTTTCCTCTTCAAAACCATATTTTCTATGTGGAAATCAACTACGCTGAACAAAATAGCTTATCTCAAAAGTTGCCCTCCAATCACTATCGACTATTAAAAAGGGCACTAGAACTCTCGATTTCCAATCGAATGAGCCTCTTTTTAAGTTTCTACGACGACCCATTCCATAGGAAGTGCCCTGCTCTAGAGGAAAAAAAATAAATGATACACATGTGCCAACATTGTTCTTATATGCCCTCAGGGCATAACTTAAAACCCTTGCCCCGAGGGTTGTGGGGGAGTGTTCTCCTCAAAAAGATATTCTCTATCTGGAAATCAACTACGCTGAACAAAATGGCTATCTCAAAATTTTGATTGGATGTGATTGGGGGAAAGATGGGGTTGGGGAGGGGGGCTAGTTGCACTCCAATCACTTTCGACCATTAAAAAGGGCAGTAGCCACTCCAATTTCCCATCGAATAAGCCCTTTTCGAAGTTTCTACGACAACTCCTTCGATACGAAGTGCCCGGGTATGGAGAAAAAACAAAAAAAAAAACACATTGTGCCCACATCGTTCTTTACTTAGGCAGCGCTAGCGCGCTGCCTATGATAGGACACATTCCGTAGATACCTACTAATTTATTTTTTAATTGATTCATCCTGGTGATATCATATCCGGACATTTCTTTATAAGTATTAATCAGCATACGTAAGATCTATTTATATACATCATTACTCATTGAAAAGGCGTGAATAAAGAAAATCAATAATGAATAATTATTTCAATGAATTATACAGTGTCTGTCAAAGAGATGCCTACATATCATGAGTTTATGCCATCAGTGTAAATAAACTAGCCCTTGCAAGCCCTTGACGAAAGCCCTTTACAGATTTAGGAAGACTTCTCAACACTTGCAGTATTTGAAAAAGACCATGTAAGGACGATTGCCAAATTTACAGATATAGCCCTAAGTCCTTAAGCCTAGGACATTTGATCGATTAGTCCAGGGCAAAACCGTACCCACGGGGGGGGGGGATTAATCCCCCCCGAAATGTTTGTCTGACTCGTAAAAAAGAAACAAAAATGGATGTAAACAAATTTTTTATGCGTTTTTTAGTTTTTTTATGTATCCCCCCCCGGAAAAAAATATTTGAGTAACACCCCCTCCCCCTCCCCAAAAATAAATCCTAGGTACGGCCTTGATCCAGGGATAAACACAAGAATGCCTTGAAGCCCAGATGAAAAAAAAATAGACAAATAATTAGAAGAATTTTTGAAATTGCGAATGTTTATGAAAATCCCCATATTTTGGAAGGGGTGAATGTCTCTCCCCTTTGCAAATCTCTGGATTGCTCTCATCTGTTTTTAGCATATCGTCGAATTGCAGAAGACATATAGATATTTGTTTTTAATGGTTTTCTTCTGGTCTTAGTTACAAAAATATTCAAAGATATGAAGCTTTTGATATCAAATTTGTTTTTGATTTAAATTTGCCAGTTCCAGAAAGCATAAATTGGTGGTAGTTCCAGTTCGATTGTTATCAGCCGAACCAACCAAAAATTCTTTTTTTATTTACCCGTCATAAATCTGTGACAGTTAAGGCAACCACCAGGAAATTTGGTGGAGGGGTCATTTCCCAGTAGATTGGTTCGACGTTCGTTGGTAATATATTAAAGTGCTTTAAATGTTTTAATTGGTTGTAATATCTCCGACAAGATTAATATGAATTGGTTCAAAATAGACATGACGACAACGGGGGAGGGGGCGCGGAAGCTTAGGGCCTATACCTCAAAGTGAAATTTCTATTATCGCCATTCTCCTAGTGGAGGCAATACGGCCAGTAGGGGCAGCGGAGAGATTATCGTCACTGCCCTCTGCCTCCTGGCGCCTGTATAACAGTTAAATACATTGATGATATGAACATAATTTATCTTTAATCCTCACGACGTACTTCTTTCAGAGGTAGCAAGATTTTTCCTTGAAAATCTAGAGGAGGGGACTTTTTTTCAAGCAAGAAGAGTCAGGACCCCCATGCTTATGTATATATACGGCGGAGGGAGCCTTCGACCCTTCACCCAAAATATAAAGATTTCCCTTGGGCCCTCTTATGTTCCCTCGGTTCTCTTCATTTGTCGTCCTCCCAAAAACTCTAGAAGTCATTTTATTAAATTCCCGCACCATCAATTTGTGCAACTTGGTTCAAATACGATTTTATATGATTTTTGCTGCGATTCATCAATTTACACTTACCTCTTCCCCCCAACCATTAAGTTAAAAACCGTACATAACAACTTTCACGACTGGTATTTTATGAACAAACCCAGGCGCACACCCAGAATTTCTTAGGGAACCCCAACACTGCAAAAATACAAAAATAAATGTTGGTACACGTCAAGAATCCAGTAAACACGCGGGGAAGACCGCATATAGAATTTCAAAGATGCCATATGAAAAACAGATTTCCGCTGGATAGTGAGGTGTTGCTCACTCCGTGACAAAGATTTAAACTTTAGTTTTTTGGTGTTGAAGGTGCAAAAAAGGTCCTAGGTTAGGTTAGGTTACGTATTTAATATATGCTTTATCCCCACCCCCTCTAATTTGCAAATATATAGCCCAAATTTGTTTCTAAACTATTATATTTTTATCCTATTTTATTTCATTAGCATTAACGAAACTTCACTTATCGCGTGTTTACTGGATTCTAGACAATTACCTAAATTTTATTTGATAGTCTGAATAAGACGAGCCCGAAAATTTGGAAAAATTTATGATTTGGGGGGCAGGGGATAGGCCTCCTTTATCCCCCATCCGGCATGAGCAGAGAAGGAGTACTAGAGCCCACCCTTCCCAATATTGAATTTTTACCATAATTGCATTGTGCATTATTGTCTTTTTCCTACTGTTCTCACAATTTAACCCCTCCCCTTTCTTTGATTTAGCATTTAAGGAAGTTGGCGCAAGTTATATTAATAAGTTAACGTTGATCTGAGGTCATCCTTCTCTCTGTCACCACCTGCTGTACATCTTGAAGTTCCACAAATCCCGCCACAAGTTACACATCCCTGCCGCGCCGTGCCTCTTAGTAAACGAGAGTAAACGTCTCAAACACCTAAGTAAACATTTATCGGGGGATTGTTTACTCTCTGCCACAACCTAAAATTCATCCTGAAGTTGCACTTTTCCTATCACACGCCTTATGCCTCTGCCACGCGGCTTCCCTTCACATAAAGCTCTGTACCTCGCTTGGCACACTTCCACGGTGCGTGGTGTGCGCTACCTCCTCTAAAGAATTTTTGAAAGTCGTCAACATTTCAACACATCTTACATGTGGTTCATGTTTTATGTTAGTCACGTTTAACGATCTTTTGGTTATGTTTTATGGTACTAGCGGGCGATGAATAGCAATAGTTATCTTTTTTGATAATGGTCAACTTTCTAAGAATCAACTTTCACAAAATTAAAAAAGCTAGGTATTGTTTTATAAATTCGCTTTTAACCAAGTAGGAAATGGTTATAGCCAAAATAAATAATTATGTGGTTTGACACAATTTGGAATTGAATTGAACAACAATTCAGCAAATATTGTTCGTTAATAATCTTTTGTAACCATTTTACTGTGTCGGTCAGGGGCATACATACGGACAAGCAGCCGCTAAAGATTGTAGATTTGTGGGAGAGGTAAGAGGTGAAGAGAGATGAGCACCAGCAGCATACATACGATATATTTTGGAATCAAAACTTCGTAAGTTATATGAAGAATACAACCAAATTTCGTAAAAAAAATTTGGGCCCATTAGAACGGGCCCGAAAGCTTTCCAGATGTACGTGTCTGATATTAGTCTGAACAAAATAATCTCTTCTACCGGGATTGGATAGATCTTTATTGGGTTATAAAAAACCAAATTGGGCCTTTAGACCTTTATCGGGCCATGACGGACCATATTCAAAATGCATAATGTTGCATCGACATAGTCTTACCACAAACAAACAAACAATAAAGGCTCAATGACTGGTTTTTTAGTCTCTATCATGGGTGCCCATATGGGGGGAGGGTGTGAGGGGGATCCAGCTGCCCCTGGCTGAATGATACTGCCTTATATTTTATATTTTTGTTTTGAGATTTCTATTATACAGCATTGGAAGTGCCGATTAGATCAGCTAATATTTAAACTTAAAACGGAGTGAAATTATTACTTATATAAGGGGGGAGGGGATGTCCCTTCTTCTATCGCAATGCTTAATGAGAGACAACTCAAATACAAGCCCTGTTGAATTTGAATGAGAAGCATTTTTAAAGAACTTTAAAACTTTAGTGTAGAGAGCAGCTCCCTCGTATACGGAATAATTCCTGTTCGTCCCCCCCCCCTCCGCCTAAAATTCAGCTTATGGGCGCCAATGGAAAATATAAGTAGTGTAAGGTTTTTTCCACATATATAAATAGCTGAAGCCTTTTCTCAATAATTGCTTAGAAATTTTAACAATACAATTATTCTAGTATAAATAGCATTTATGTCTACCGTATGTATGCATTTATGTCCACTAGATACATTGGTAAGCAAATGAATGTTATAAATTGAATAATAATTAAACTGGGTACTAAGTTTTTACATAATATTTTTTATAAATATAACTTTTATGACCAGGAACCTCCCAGGAAAATCCGGATATTTAGGCCCAAAAATACCGGAAATAGTCTTCACCCTATTGAAAATACTTCCTAGCCCCCTTCCCCAATAAGTATCTAGCCATAAGCTCCCGTATAAGGGAGTATAAGCTCCCATAGTAACCAATCAAAATGCAAATCAAATTTCTGCAACAAAATAAATGATAAATAAGTCAATATAGTCCAATATTACCAGCTTATATGTTAAACACTATTTTTTGTATTGGACAAACTGTTGGATTTTGTATGGATCGGATTTTTGCATCAAATAAAAAGAAACCCGAATTTGACCTAAGTTGTTCCTCCCCTCTCTCCTCCACCGACTGTGAAAACAAGGAGGGTCATTAGTATTAATGTACAGGGAGTCTTGGGCTTTCCCCCCTTCAAACCATCTGATTTTCACCACTTGCACAGTGATCCCCTTTATTTTTCGTCAGATTCCATTTTCGTAATTCATCCCCTCTCCTCCAAAATTTAATTATCTCATCAAAAAAAAATTAACAAAAATTATTTGTCTGGCCTGTGTGACCGGTTTAATTGAAAATCATGGTAAAATTATATGACAAATTTTTATTTTAAACGACAGATTCAGTCATTTAAAGTGGACAGCCTCCACCACCACCTTCCCTTCCTGCAAGAAATGTCATGATTTTTATATTTCTTTCATGATTTTTTAGACCATTTCACGCCACTGCTCTCATTGATTTCCCGGCACTCACGTAAAAATGTATTTCGAAGGGGGCATCCATAAGCCTGAAAGAACCTCAAGAGACACTACCTTTTCCCTATAACCCTGCTTTTAAAAAATATCCAATGAATACAAATAAAAAACGGCGGCAAAATCCCAAATAAAAGTGGTAATATTGAATAAGATTTAATTAATCAAATTTTCACTCTTAGGTTAATAATTGAGAAGTGCCTAAGTTTTCAAACACCTTTGGTCCTCAGTTTTATAGATTATGAGCAAGCGTTCGATTCTGTTGATAGAGGAGCTTTAGTAAAGGTTTTATCCTTGTATGGTATACCAGACAAATACATTAAAGTGATTAGTGCTATGTACGAGAATAACACTGCTGCGGTTAAGGTAGGAAATGAGGTTAGCAGCTGGTTTTGTATTAAATCAGGAGTTAAGCAGGGTTGTGTTCTATCCCCCTTTATATGGATTATTTTGATGGACTTTGTTTTAAGGAGCACAGGAAAGGCAATGGGAGACCACGGAATCAAATGGGGAGGAAAAAGTCTCCTGGACTTGGATTATGCTGATGATTTAAGCATCCTAGATGAAAGTGTGAGTAAAATGAATGAAGTTTTAGAGGTTTTGCGAGTTCAGGGTGCTAGTATTGGTTTGAAAATTAATGTTAGGAAGACCAAGTCACTAAGGCTAGGAATAAGTGAAGATGAAAAGGTGACGTTGGGTAATGAAAAGATTGATCAGGTGGGCAGTTTCACTTACCTTGGTAGTATTATTAGTAAAGATGGTGGGAGCAGTGAAAATGTTCAAAATAAAATAGCCAAGGCTCAGGGTGTTTTTTCACAGTTAAAAAAAAGTCTGGAAGAATAGGAAGATAAGTCTGCAAACCAAGATTAGAATCTTAG
Source organism: Artemia sp. Qi Xiang Cuo (assembly GCF_049724085.1). Lineage (NCBI taxonomy): Eukaryota > Metazoa > Arthropoda > Branchiopoda > Anostraca > Artemiidae > Artemia > Artemia sp. Qi Xiang Cuo. The sequence goes on along the minus strand of NC_142812.1, from coordinate 12,307,565 downwards.
AAGCTACAGTGATGACAGTGGTCAAATATGGCTCTGAAGCATGGACGCTCCAAAAAGTGGATGAAGATTTGCTAGATGTTTTCCAGAGAAATTGCTTAAGGATTGTTCTGGGTACCCGGCTGACTGACCGTATTTCAAACAATAGGCTATACGAAAAATGTGGTTCAATACCGCTTTCTAGGTCTATAATGAAAGAAAGGTTGAGGTGGTTAGGGCATGTTGTTCGGATGAAGGATGACAGATTGCCAAAGATTGTTCTTTTCGGCCAACCATCTAGGGCTAAACGGAAAGCAGGTCGTCCCCGTCTGGGTTGGGAGGACGTCATAAAGAAAGATTTAAAGGAACTGGGGAACGTCGTGGGCGGGTGTAAAAAGGGAGGCTTTGAATAGATTGGGGTGGAGGAGAAGCGTGCGTAGCTGTGTTTGCCTCAGGCGGCTTGGTGCTGCGAGGAGTTGTTAGTAGTAGTAGTAATTCAAATACTCTTATCCTGATCTGCTCTACTCGGTTTACTGAATTAGGTCAAGTGAATGCAAGAACAAAGGAAAAGATTTAAAATATAAATTCATTCTAGCTTTAGCAATTAGACAGAGCAGGTCTGAGTTTCAGCGTTGCCAATGCGATACAATTCTAACGTCTTTGGTACAATTTAGAGCTCCTGAAACAATACTCTTCGCCCGAAATACAAGAAAAGTCAGTGAATATGTGCAAAAATCATCTTCAGACTCATCCAATCCCTGAGAAGATTTGTGACTTCCCTAAGAAAGTTTAAAAAGAACGTGTCCATTTGCCACAGGGAAGTAAACAATAAACAGGACTGCCACATAGGCTACGTTCAGTAATTCGTTTGCCAAAATTTTTTTATCTTATAAATCAGAATTTAGCAAGACTTAGGCCTCAAAGCCCCTTCCATGGCTCTTTTGTGTGTTGTAGATCTATTCCTGGCAGTTTTACTTTTATAGGACAAAGTTTGCACAAGCTCTTCAAATGTGGAAAAAAAATTCCAGGATAAGGAAACAATATCTTACCTTGGCATTTCGGAATATATGACTTGGTCCATTTTCCACCGATCATGCAGGTTGTATTCAAAAATTCATCGCCAGTTGCAAAAATTTGACCAAAGGGGCAGGTAAACCCAATCGCAGCTCCAAAGTGTGTATCCCTGGAAGAGGGTATCACTCCTTCCCCAAGTTTAAGTTGAGGACAGTCAGCCGAGTATACTACACGCCATCCACGCTGAGCCCGAAGTGATCCAGATTTGAAACTGATTAATAATTCCCCAGTCGACGCAGTTAAAGTCTGAGTAGGGATAACCCTGCCATTATATCCGCCACTAGGGTGGAGCTGAACACCGAGCCCGTTTCTGCCATCATATACCTAAAGGAAATAGAATTAAATTGTACTATTTAGTTTGCTCACATTTTTAAAATCCTTAAATTCTAGTAATATAGTAATTTTTAGTTTAATATTTTAGTAGTTTAGTTAACACTAGACACTAGATTAGTTACACTTAATCAAAAATATAGTTAAGTGTTCCTAATACACATTTTAATAATTTTCAATAAAAAGGTTCTAGTGACTTTAGTACAAAACATTAATACCACTCTGAAATCTAAGGATTTTGTAAGGAGCAAATCTCAGTAAAACGCATCTACTAAAAATTTAGCAAAACAAACAAAATCTAGTAAATTTACGTGAAGTTCGTTTTGAACTATGTTGTGCAATATGTAATGAATATAGGAAATTTATCGTAAAACTGCTAGTTTTTATTATAAAAATACAAATTTCCATTTTGCCTGAAGAAATAAAAAACAAAGCCTGTATCTCAAAACACAATTTAAGGTACCCTCTCCACTAAAATGAACGATTTGCTGGAGGGGGGAGAGATACTACATATTCCCCTTCTCGTTATTAAGCCCTTTTTATAACGCTCTCCTTTATGGAATAGAACTCCTTCTTTGGTGGTGGTTCATGCGATTTTGATAATATCTTAGATAAAAAAACAAGTTTTTTCAACTGAAAGTAAGGAGCAATATTAAAACTTAAAACGAACAGAAATTATTAAGTTTATGAGGTGGTTTGCACTTCCTCAACACCTCGGTCTTTACGCTAAAGTTTTTTACTATCTTTAAAAAAAGCTTCTTATTTCGAATTAAGCTTCAGGAGTTGCTCTTAAAGAATACGGACAGAATTCAAACTTTAGCGTAAAGAGCGAGGTGTCGAGGAGGGGGCAACCCCCCTCGTATATGTAATAATTTCTGTTCGTCTTATGTTTTAATATTGCTCCTTACTTTCAGTTGAAAAAAAAACTTTTTTATTTAGTTATAGGCTAATCGTTTTTTAAATGACGCCAGGAAATCAGGCTCCACATCCACGGAAAAATCCATCCTCCTTACGGATTTTTCTCTACACAATTCAATCCTGGTGAAAATTTACCCCGGACAATTACCCTTAACATATCCACGCGTTAAATTGAGTCGGCAAAGAGAATGCAAGACATAAGACTAGTTTCGTATAGGAATTTTGGCAAATTCGCCCAGTGTATAATTTCCCCAGAAAAATTCACTCCCTGGAAAATTCCTTCTCCATGGAAAATTATCCCTTTGGAAAATCCCACCAGTAGAAAATTCTCCCCCTACCCGACAATTGTATGCATACTTCCCAATAGCAAATAATATACGTAAACAATGGGCACATTTTGTAACTTAGACCTTTCCCCAGGGGTTCTGGGAGTCATGCTATCTCCAAAAGCATAGTTATTCGGTTTTTCAACTATGCTGAACAAAATGGCTATCTCAAATTTTAATCGGACGATTTTGACAAATAAGGGGCTTGGGAGGGGGCCTAGTTGCCCTTCATTTTCTTTGTTCTTGCAAAAAAATACAAAATTGCGTATTTTTGCAGATAGGAGCTTGAACCCTAAACAGTAGGGTTCTCTGATACGCTGAATCTGATGGTATGATTTTCATTAAGATTCTGTGAATTTTAGGGGGTGTTTACCTCTTTTTTGGAAAATAAGACAAATATTTTCAGGCTCGTAACCTTCAATGGGTAAGACTAAACTTAATGAAACTTTTATATTTGAAATCAGCATAAAAATCTTATTCTTTTGATATATCTATTGGTTTCAAAATTTTGTTTTTTAGAGTTTCGGTTACTATAGAGCCGGGTCGCTCCTTACTTACAGTTCATTACCACGAACTGTTTGACAAGCAACTGAAAATTAGGGGTGGATGCGGAATTATCGTTTTGGGAGGACACCACCAAAACCTGGATTCCCTATTGGTATTATTCACCGTTCCAATCGTCTATATTCTAAATTAGACGTTAGAATATATTCTATATTCCAAATAGTCTAAATTTGGACCTTTGGGTGGTTCATGCCCCTAAAACCACTCCTATGATCCACTCCTGTCAATAGTTAAAAATAATAGTTTACAAAGTCCATGGTGAATGATGTCTCACTAAACGATAGGTTTTTTTTTTAATAATTCCCTCATTTTTGGATAGTTTTTTTTTCTTTTTAGTAAGCAGACGTAGTTGAAGTGAACTAAGGGAGTTAAAACTGATTTCAACAAACTATATTTTTAACCTATCAGAAACCCTAATGTCTCTAATGTGTGCAATCTCTCTTATATGTAATTAATTTAAAAAAAATCAACAAAATAAGTTTTTCAAAGAAAAGTTAAGAACTCCATTAAACACAAAATGAGCAAAAATAAAATCAAATAATCTACCAAGCGGGAAACTACCACATATCAGCATTGATAAATAAATGAAACCCAAAACGAACAGAAATTTCAATAAATAACCGAGTCAAACTCAAAACGAGCAGAAATTAACTTAAGTTGGGCTCAAAACCTCTATGCCTTCCCAAGGCCAGAACATAATTTGCACATTACTGAAAAAAATATAAACGTTTTTACTTTTATAACTTTAAATAAATCAAATAATATTAACATTATGATTACTACATATCAGTATATGTATATTAATTATAATCAGTAATCAGTATAATCAGTATATGTATATTTATACTGACAATGCACATTCATTTGTATTTTTTCACTAAAATGCAAATTTTGTTCTGGCCTTGGGAAGGCATAGGGGTTTTGCGCTCAAATTATGTTAATTTCTGCTCGTTTTGTTCCACGCAGTTAAAGTTCAGGAAATTATACCTTTGAGCAGGACACTCCCTCCACAACCCCGAGGGCAAGGGTTTTAAGTTATGCCGTGGGGGCATATAAGGTTATTTTAGAAGGCAGATTCGTAGAAACTTCAAAAAAAGCTCATTCGATTGGAAATTCAAAGGGCTAGTGCTCTTTTTAATAGTAGAAAGTTATTGGAGGGCAACTAGCCCCCCTCCCCACGCTTGAATCTCAAAATTTTGATTGGATGTTTTTGGGGAAATGGTGGGCGTGGAAGGGGTTTTAGTTGCCTTCCAATTACTTTCGACTATCAAAAAGGGCACTAGCCATTTCAATTTCTAATCGAATGAGCCCTTTTTGAAGTTTATGCGACAACGCGTTCTACAAAAACTTTATATGTCCCCAGGGCATAACTTACAACCCTTGTCCTGAAGGCTGTGAAGGGTTTGTCGTCCTCAAAGACCTCATTTACAGAACTTAAAACTACGTTGAATAAAATGGCTATCTAAAAATTTTGATTGGTTTTGTTTGGGGAAAAGGTGGGCGTGAGAGGGGGGTTAGTTGCCTTCCAATCACTTTCGACAACTAAAAAGAGCACTATCCCTTTGAATTTGCAATCGAATGAACCTGTTTTGAAGTTTTTACGACAACACCTTCTATAAAAACCTTATATGCCCCAGGGCAGAACTTAAAACCCTTGCCCCGAGGGTCGTAGGGGAGTGTCCTCCTCAAAAGCATATTTTACATCTGGAAATCAACTACGCTGAACAAAATGGCTATCTCAAAATTTTGATTGGATGTGTTTGGGGGAATGATGAGCGTGGGGGGGGGGGGCTAGTTGCCCTCCAATCACTTTTGACTATTAAAAAGGGCACTAGCCCTTTGAATTTCCAATCGAATGAGATTTTTTTGAAGTTTCTACGACAACGTCTTCTATGAAAACCTTATATGCCTCCAGGGCATAACTTAAAACCCTTGCCCCGAGGGTTGTGGGGGAGTCTCTCCCTCAAAAAGATATTTTCTATCTGGAAATCAACTACGCTGAACAAAATGGCCATCTCAAAATGTTGATTGGACGTGTTTGGGGGAATAATGGGCGTGGGGGGGCTAGTTGCCCTCCAATTACTTTCGACTATTCCAATTTCGACTATTCCGGCACTAGCCACTCCAATTTCCTATCGAACGAGCCCTTTTCGAAGGTTTTACGACAACTCCTTCGATACGAAGTGTCGAAGGATTTGAAAAAAATATGGAGATGAAGTATGGAGATAAAAAAAAAATCAATAAACAATACATTGTGCCCACATCGTTCTTTACTTAGGCAGCCCTATCGCGCTGCCTATGATATATGGTATATATATTAGCTTTACTTGTATCAGGGCCATATCCAGGATTTTTCTTCGAAAGGTGTTTTGCACAAAGATTGTTTTTTTTTGGGGGGGGGGGGGGTTATACAAAAAACCTCAAAAATGTGGGAAAATTTTGTTTATATTCATTTTTGTTACGTTTTTACGAGTCAGACTAACATTTCGGGGGAGGGGCGAGGGGTTCAAACTCCCTAGCCCCGGCCCCCTGGATACGACCTTGCCTAGTATAGTTACCCTGTTTATTAGTATCGGCTCATAAAGCGACAAAAACTGCCGCAGTAACGTAATTTTTAAGCCCAGTATCGTATACTGCTTTGTGGTATAAATGCTCCTTCCCCTAACATTGAATTTAAGGCTTCCCCGCCTTGCCACTCCCCCTCAACCAAAAAAAGACTTCCCCTCAGAGATTCGACTCGGTCCCCCAAATATGAGCAAATCAGGGTAGATTTACCAAAACTATGAACAAAATTTGTGGGAAAATAACGTGAAAAAATAACTTTTTTTTACTCTTACTACACTACGGTGTAGTAAGACCGTAAAAAAAGTATAGCTTTTTTTACTCTTACTACAAACAAAAAGTCATTAGGTCCATTCAGCTCTCTGGGGTATGACGTACAATTCTGACAGGTCTGAATTATACTATGTCAGAAAAGATAAGCAGGGGCGTAATTTGCTATGGGACATGAGGGGGGGGGGCAAATTCCCCCTGCAGACCCTAGTTCCACTACCACAGACCCCTCTTTGCCTCCCAATCTGAAATTTAGATTCTGCCAAAAAATATTGTAAAAACTAAAATAAGCCTGCAGAATTCAAGCATCCAGAGAAACAGGTCAGTTTTCTTTAGTATATCTTTGCCTTTATGGTACTCTGTGGCTCATTTTTCACTGTCATTTTTACTTGATCTGGGAAAATTGACACGAACTTTGCCCCCTTCCAGCATTTTGACGAAATTACGCCATTACAGTTAACTATTATTAAATGGAATTAATTCATTACGCTCCCTCCACACCCTTAATTCTTGTGTCACAAGGCTGGTAAAAATTTAATTACCTGCACACTATCAGCGTTTTCTATTTGGAAGTCCACGAACTTCACCGACAAAGGGCCGCCTCCAGAAGCCCTCACTCTGTAGTTACATTCTTGATTATTTGGATATCTTCTAACACTGTCATATCCTGGAGTCACGATAGTGCCACTCACGTCATCTAATGAAACATCACAACCCAAGGAATATCGTAGCCTAAAGCCTTTGTTGTGACCTTGAAGATCACTCCTCATGTAAAGATAAAGACGATTTTGCGTAGACGTAATGTAGACTGGATTATCCTTTAACTTGCCACTGAATGTGTGTAATCTGAGGGAAGTTGAGTTCATTCCATCTCTGACAAGTAACATATCACGATCTTTTTCCAAGTCCATGTCATCGAACTAAAAAACAAACAATGAGTTTTGTTAAAAGTTTTGGACATCGAAGTAAACAACGATTTGGTTTATGTAATAGGACTTTAAGAAGAAAAGATTTTATTGGAATTATATACAATTAAAAATTTGATTCGAATTCGGTTCCATTCAGAGCGCATGGATATTTTCCATGTCATCGAGCGAAGAAAGGCAGAAAAAAATTCGTTAAAACTGTTGGGCATCAAAAAGCGTAAAGACATAATCCCGGTCGTCAAAATAAAAATGAAAGAAATAAAGGATTTGGCTAAATCATAAGAGAAATGACCATGACAAATGACCAAATGACAATCACAAGCTCATTCAAGGAATGACCTTTTTATTAGGCGGGTCTATTTATGCACGGGAAAACAATGTCCTTTCCCGAGTCATGAAGTTCCAAAGGTATTTCACCAACAATAGGCTGAATTCCAGGGGGGCTTACCTGGTCTAATTGGCCCTTTTAATGCTATATAATAGAACTATCAAAACAAAATATAAAAAAGGCAGTATCATTCAGCCATGAAGGGGCTAGTGCCCCCTCCTGTCCCCCCTTATGGGCGCCCATGCCAGGCGAGTAGCTTTGACACAAAAGGTGTTTTTCTTTTTATTAGGTGGGTCTATTTATCCCGGGATAATGACCAGTTGCACTTCTGACCTTAGATATTATTGACCTCGTTGATGTAGGAATTGTAAGATTAATCGAATGTTAAGTGCAACTGATATACTCACATCATAAGTTCTTTACGCTACAGTTTTTTTTTTAGTACTTTCATAGGAGCAATTTATTCTAATTAACGGCCTTGGTGATTAAGTGGTCATTCTTAAAGAGTTAGAACAACATTTGAACTTTAGCGTAAAGAGCGAGGTAATGACTAGGTTCGTTACATAAGTTAATTCGTAAGTTATGTATATTTATTACTAATAAAAACGTTCGTAAATAAAACTAAACAACTTTCGAGAAAGCCATTTAAACAAAAAAAAAGTAAAATTAATATGCAAATTTTGTTTTAATTATTCATGTACGGTGAGCTAAAATTAAAACCTGCAGTAATTCAAAAACGTTTAGTAATTAAATTTTATCGTAAAGAGCGAGGCATTGAAGAGGGGACAGCCCCTTATCATTGATTTTCGGTACCAATTAAAAAAAAAAAAAAATAAGCTGCACGAAAAGCGTGTTTTGTCTCACTTTTTAGGGCTAAAATGAAAGAAAGATTAAGATTTTTCGGTCAGATTTTTCATTTGAAGGATGAAAACTTGCCAAAGAATTGTATTTTTTTACAACCCAGATGGGGGCCAAACAGAGCTAGGAAGTCCTTCACTGGGGTGGAAAGAGGTTATAAGTGAACGTTTAAAGAATTGAGAACTTGATGGAAGAGAGTAAAGAACGAAGCGCTGATCAGAGTGAGGTTGAAGAGGAGTGTACGTGGCTGTATTATCCTCAGATGGCTTGAAGCTACGATGAGTTGCTAGCAGCAGTAGCAACATGCATTTCTACCAAAATGATGTCAAGCTACTACAGGATGATGAGTGTGGGTTAGGAAACAGTGATTCTAAATTTTCTGCTCCCCCTCTTAAATCTCAAAAATCATTAATTTGAGTATTTTCTCCATGTTGTTTTATGCAGTTACTTTAGGCATCACTCTGATGATCTAGTCCCCCCCCCCCAAACCCAATAAAATACTTTCATCCATGCTGAATGTCTTAAATGATTTTCTGTTTTATGACTATATTTGCATTATAATTATAATGCACCGCCAATTGAAGTGAAAACAGTGAAGAATCGTTTTATTGTAATCAAAATTCCAAAACCTAACCCTTTAGGAATTATTCTTGGGTGTAGGTCGAACCCCGAAATCAAGGCATGCTAATGCACTCACAAACCTAAAAGACAGTATGATGAAATTCTGTAAAAAGGGCTGGGCATTATTGAAGAGTTCCATTGGCTGCGTTTTACGGTTAGCCGGGTTAGTCAGAGAAGCTTTTCGAAACCAGAAATTAACTCGAGAATGAAAGAGTTAATCAAAACCAGGCCCAATTTAAGTTACGTAATCGATATAATTATCCAAGGGATTACAAACTTTCAGAAACTGCACACCATGCGTGGCAAAGGTGTGTCACACGTGGCACAGTATGCTCTTTAGTGGCCCATAGAAGACTACCATAGTAGAAGCCATGCGTGACGGAAAAAGCGACACTCCAAGACGCAGGGGCATTGTTGGGGGAGGGGGGGGTAGTTTCCCCTTCCAATAATTTGAATGGAAAATTATTATATGGCTCACACTGGTACTGTTCTAAAATGTGAGAAACACGCGAGAATGCGACTCGAGAAAAGCAAAGCTCAGATAGCCATTACCCGGTAACTACCTATCTGACGCTGAATAAAAAGGGGTTTCTCACTCCGGGAACTATATTTAAACTTTGTTTTTTTGGGGTTTAGGGGGGAAAAGGTATCTAGGTTAGGTATCATATTCAATATAGGTTAGGCTTTACCCCCACCCCCGAATGTGCAAATATATAGCCAAAATTTGTTTCTAAACTATGATATTTTTATCCTACATTGTTTTATTTCATTAGCATTAAGTAAACTTCACTTCTCGCGTGTTTCCCACATTTTAGAACAATACCCTCACACCCCTCGAATATTCGGATATGGACCCCTCTCCCCCCCCCCCAATAAAAATGATGGAGATATGCCCCTGCCAAGATATACCCCAGGTGCAGAGCATGGGCAATGCCCCCTTTCCCAAAATTTAGCACATGAGCAATTTAGACGACAATCTGACCAAGCCCAGCAAAATTTACATTTCTCTGATAAAACTTTGCCAAAGTTTTATACGGTACTTTTTTTGGTAGCGAAGGTAATCAAGCTTTAAAAAGCATTCAAATAAGTAACGTTATTTATGAAATGTACTTCATTATACAGGTTTAGTAAATCTAGATGAAAAACGAAATAGAACTACTTAACGCTGATTTACTGAGAATTTAAAAAAGGAAACCAGGAATTTATTTTCCGCAAATTAGTGTCAAAAGTTGTTATCTTGTTTTCAATTAGATTTTGAAAAACTGTATTAGGAATGAATATATATGAATAATTTAATCAGAAGAACCTCCAAATTTTAATATAATTTTACTGATTTAGATTTCTGTAAGGGGATAAAGGCTCGAAAAATGGTGATCCAGCTACCAACTCTAGAATCAAAACCGCAACTGAATCACTTCTTCTACAACCCATACCGGTTTACTGTATATTCTCTGAAAGAAAACCGTTCATAGGACCACAGGACGTTTATTATCTTCCAGGCAAAACCGTACCCAGAAATTTTGTTTGGATGGGGGTGTGTTTTTGTTTGGGGTGGGGGGTTACAGAGACAACTCTACAAAACGCAAAAAATTTTTGCTAATATGAATTTTGGTTGCATTTTACGAGCCAGATGTTTTTTAGGGGGAGGAGCGGGGGGGGGGGATCGGCTATCCCCCCTCAATATGGCCATTAGTGGGGCCTGGAAACTTGGTATGGTACATTAGCATTCTAGGATCCTAGTAGGATCCTTCTTTTTAAGAGTAACGCAAGCAACAGTTTAGGGTCTTGTTTGAATTATTTTAAATTCGACCTGTCTTTTTTGATTTTCGACACTCATACTGCTATCTTAACTGCTTTTGAAGATTCCTGCAATAATACCAAGACGGTATGAGTCGATTAAAAATGAAATTAGGGTCATTTGAATGCCAACTTTGGCGAAATTTTTTGGAGATGGGGATAGTTGGAGGGGCAGCCATCCCAATGGAATCACTATTGGCCCTTTGGTCTTGTAGATTGAAAACCTCTATGTGCCTCTGATCTCAACAAGGTACGATAATAATAATAATAATAATCTGAATTTAAACGCCATTTAAAGTCATATACAAAAAAGACAAATACTAAAGAAAAATTACACTCCATTATCCCCTTATGTCCCCTTTTTCTAGTACTATTTGTAAAACTTAAAGCCTTTCTACATGTGGTCTCTACATTTTAATTAAATAAAAAAAAAACACAAGCTTTTTCAACTCAAAGTAAGGAGCAACATTAAAACTTGTAAAGAACAAAAATTTTTACATATATGAGGGGGGTTACCCCTGCTCAACACCTCACTCTTCACGCTGAAGTTTAATTTTTCGTTCCAGTTATTTAAGAATGGCTGCTGAATCACAAAGGCAGTTTAATTAGAATAATAAGCTCTTTTAAAAGCTCTAAAAAAAACTTTTGTGAAAAGAGTGAGGTATTGAGGAGGGGGTGACAACCCCCATATACGTAATAATTTCTGTTCGTTACAAGTTTTAATGTTGCTGCTTACTTTCAGTTGAAAAAACTTGTGTTTTTTTATTTAATATCTGATTTTTTTTAAATAGTGCGGGTAAACCCGGCTCACCCTCAATGGAAACTTCCCTTCCTCCTCGAAAAATTCTTCCATGGATAGATCCTCCCACGTAACCCCCTGTAAATATCCCCCTGAAAAACGTTGCTATACTTCCAAATAACCAATACTGTATGTAAACAATGGGCAATGTTCATAGCTTGCAGTCCTTCCCCCGGGGACTCTGGGGGGTCAAGTCAACCTCAAAAAAATAGTTATCAAATTTTTCGACTATACTGAAAACAAGGCTATCTAAAAATTTTGGTTAAGCGACTCTGGGGGACAATGAACGTCAGAGGGGGGCTAGCTGCCCTCCAATATTTTTGGTCACTTAAAAAGGGCAATAGAACTTTTTATTTCCGATCAAATGAACACTCTACTGATCTTCTACAATCCCTGGTTTGATACGATCACCCCTAAAAAAAAATAAATAAAATGAACAAGCATCGGTGATCTTGCTTCTGGCAAAAGAGGCAAAATTCCACATTTTTGCACATAGTAGCTTAAAACCTCTACAGCAGGGTTCTCTAGCATGCTGAGTCTTATGGTGTGATTTTCATTAACTTCACTTGATGTTTTGGGGGTCTGTTTACCCCCTTTTTGGAAAATTGGGCAAACTTTCTCTGGCTCGTAACTTTTGATGTGTAACATTAAATTTGTTGAATTTTATATATTTTGAATATGCATCAAAAATTGATTCTTTTGATATATCTATTGTTATCAAGAACCTGTTTCTTAGAGTTTTGGTTACTATTGAGGCGCATCGCTCCTCACTTGCAGTTCATAACCACGAACTGTTTGATTGAAATAAATATGTTAAAATTAGCAAGTGATGCCATCGTGGAGGCACACGAAGAGCTGGTGGGGTGACATTTTGCCCCCTTATCGGCTTAAATTCTTAGAACGGGTACAAGAACTTTCATTTGCGATGGAACCAACACTCCAACATGTTGCTATTGTCATTTGCTCTGTATGTTGAGGGCAGAGACAAAAAAGAACTATTTTTTACATAGCGTAGTAGCCCCTTGTGCCATAGTAAAAAAAGTAAATTCTAAAACAAATAAAAAAAAAGACATTAAGATTATGAATATAATTATAGAATATTATCACTTTGTGTCCCATGTTAACATAGAAATAACACTTTAAAGCTTACACACTTAAAAAAATCCTAGTATTCCATGGCTATTAGAACAATACCTGCTGTTTAATATATTTTTGGCAAATCCAGCCTCTTTATCATATCCGCCACAACCAAGGCCGTACCCAGAGGGTGGGGGGAGGGGGGGTTGAACCCTCCCCCTGAAATGTTTGTTTTACTGGTAAAAACGTAACACAGATGAAGATAAAGAAATTTCGTATGCGTTTTTTTTTAGTTTTTTTTTTGTACCCCCCCCTCCCCGAAAACCTCCTCCGAAAGACATCCTGGGTACGGCCTTGGCCACAATTCCACTCTTTCAGTTATTTGGAACCTCCCAAGTGGTTGACACCTCTTCCCTCATACCCCCCCCCCCCATATCGGGCGTGAATGAGGACCTATACTATGAAAAATAATGACCTATACTATGACAAATAATGAACTATACTATGACGAATAAGGACCTATACTATGACAAATAATGACCTATACCATGTCAAATAATGACCTATACTATGACATATCCCCCAATATCGGGCATGAATAAGGATCTATACTATGACAAATAATGACCTATACTATGACAAACAATGCCCTATATTATGACGAATAAGGACCTATACTATGACAACTAATGACCTATACTATGACAAATAATGACCTATACTATGACGAACAAGGACCTATACTATGACAAATATTTCCAGGATATTTCCTTCCTTCCTCAGTTGGGAGAAAGTAAATCAATTCTTTTGGCTTTGCCATGGCTAAGTCCGCTTAGCCATGTTTGACCCCTGAGGTGGCCTTCCTGTTTGACCCGCTGACCATGAATAATAAAAACTTACATCTTTAATGAGCATAGGCATCTACCAAGATTTTCCTGCATTAATTAAAAATAAACTCCAAAATACAACTTTCTCAAGGAAAGTATTGAATAATATTAAAAGTAAACGAGCAGAAATGAGTCATGGCACATTAGCTTTTAGGAAGTTTGAGGGTGTGGTAGGCCCACTCTTATTTATCATAATTTCGGTTTGTTATAAGTTTGGCTTGATTGTTTATTCATATCTGTTATTTTTTCAGTTTTATCTTATCATTAGTTATCATTGCCATTGTCTTTCGGTTTCATTTATGCATTCACATCGATCTATCTAGTTTGTATGTTGACTTATTATATGACTTCATTCTGCTTGTTTTGGATTTTATTTTCGGTCTTCCCTTTTCTTTGAAGAAATAATTTTTGGGAAAATATTTTTTGAACTAGATAATTTCGGAGACCACACTGCCTTTCCATGACGATAAATAAAAGTTCAAATAGGGATAAAATCCTTTTAATAGACAGTGATTGATAGAAATTCACAAAAATACCAGATATTTCGGTCACATATACAGGAAATATCTGGAATTTTTGTGAATTTCTATCAATCACTGTCTATTAGAATGATTTTATCCCTATTTGAACTTTTATTTATTTTTTGAACCAATAAGACAAACATGATGTCTGCTACCATTTTATTTTTCAAAAGCTTATTTTGAAAAATTTACTAGTAACCTCGAAAAATTTGATAGGGGAGGACCTTACTAAGACATGTCCTGTCTAGTCTTTTATAAATTAATAAGTTTATATGATATATATATATATTATATATAATAATAAATAATAATAATCTCAGCTAAAATAATCAATAAATAATAATAGTCTCAGCTAAACTCCTAATTTTAAAAATTTGTGTAATTTAAATTGGACATACCTAACGGGAGCGCACCTTGCATTATTATCTAAATAATTTCAATAAATTATGTAAAAGCAATAAGTGGTAGTTTTGAATTATGAGTGTCAAATTAATGGCATCTAAAATTTTGCGTGAAAGTGTTATTGAACTTTCAAAACACCATCATCTGTAACTTCAATATTCTTACCACAACTTAACTTTTTTCCGTTTTTTTTACGCTTGAAACACTGATGTTTAAAGTTCCACGGGCAGCAAATATGAAATCTGACAGTTTGATTTGCTTAAGCGGAAACTTAGATATCCATATACATCTAAAAAAAAATTCAAAACATAAAAAAAAATAGTGTTTTAGGCAAAAGATCTTCATATACAATCTTGCAATTTTTGGTAATAGCGGGCGCCAATTCGAAGATAAACATAGGTGAAAAATAAGCTAAAAACACATGGCACCAACCAGTTTAAGATGGTTTAGACTCCATCAGGAGGTTTAGTTGTTTTGAGTATTTAAATTTCTTATGGACGAAAAATGATGTCAAATTTAACTAGTTAGTTTCGCTTATTTGTTTTCACGGTTCAATGTGGCAACACTGAAGAAAATATGGTGTTACTTGAAAAATCTTGTAAAATAATGGTTTTAAAGCTTGAATAGACCAAAGATGTGTTCAGGGGACAAACAATGTTTTATTTTGGTGCCCTGGGTACTCTAAGGTTTTCACTTCTCAGCATACCAAATTTAAACCCTGTTTTGCAGGTCTAAGGCCAATGGTCAAGTTTTGGTGCGTACGAACTTTAGGTTATTTAGTTATCTTATAACTCAAGTTTGATGGAAAACATACAAGCATAGCAGAAATTTACTCTAACAGCATAAAGATGTAATGTAAAGTATAAATATAAATCAAAGTACATAACACAAATATGCAAAATAAAAGACAATATTTATAAAACGGTAATTTGTTATATAATAGATAAAAGTTAATCATAAATAATAGAAACTGAAGTAAAGCATATATATTCTTGAAAATATTATAAATGTGATAAAATACATATACTGATAAATACATAGTATAACGTATAGAATCCTATGCAACATTTCCAAAAACGTCAAAAGCAAACACTGAACGCAAGAGTTCAACCCTCAAAACGAACATATTAGGCAAAAGAATATTACGGTCAAGGTCTTTTGTTTAACAGTTTTAATTTGAAGCCCAAAGAATAGAACAAAGAAATATTGATTGGAGAAAGCTGAATCCGGGACCTATGTGGATGTAGGGGTCCAGGGACCTATTATACGACTTATCAGCCTTGGAATGTCATGATTCTATCTTATCCAGTATCTAATTTCCCTTATTTTACTTTTTCCAGTTCACCTCTTCCCCCAAAAATCCTATATACAGGCCTATCCAGAGGAAAATTGGAATCCACCTTTGCTATGAAGTGCGAATAAAACGTGTGCATATAGCTTGGCATTTAAACGATTCAATTAATAAGTGAATTGATATCGATTCAGTTTACTTTTTGCAATATTGCCAGCCGATCAACAATTGTATCTCTTTCAAATGTGGATCAATAAAAACATGTGGGGTGCTAGGTATGGGGAGAAATTAGTATGTCAGTATTCAGTGAATGATTTTTTATGTTATTATGATAAGTTGCTAAAGGAGAAGGAGAAAGAGGTTTTTGGTCAAAGGTCTCAGAACCGGATCCTTGATTTGTATGATTATGGTACCCCACCTCCTGATCTATGTCACCCAGTCAGACACCTGGCTATTAGTATATTCAGGCTCAGAACAGGCCATGCTCGAATTAGAAGTGTATTATTTAAATGGAAGTCAGTAGACTCCCCATTGTGTGAGGTCTGCAATGTAGAAGAGGATGTTAGACATATTTTAATGTATTGTAAAAAGTATGAGAGACAGAGATTGCCACTTAAAAAAGCGTGTCTAAAGTATTTTGGTGCATTCACGCTCAGAAGTATCCTGGGCCATGCACAGGCACCACCATGGGCTAGGAAAAAATCCGTGGAAGCACTAGGCCGTTTTATTGTAGATACTAAGCTACACTTAGAGCTGTAATTTGTATTAATAATTGTATATATAAATATTATTGCACATTATTTTAATATTGTACATGTAAATTAGTGATATGTAAGCTATATGTATGAGTATGTGTATCTATTGCAAGCCAAGCTCATCAGTTTAAATTGCCATATCAGCCAGTTGTGTTTGAATTGTAAATACGGAGGCTCATTTGTGACACCATTGGACAGAGTTGAACGCAGCCTGATATTGGCTTATTGTTTTTTTTTGCCTTGAGATTCTTCAAATCCCCTCCCTAACCACAGTGACAAAAGTCAGATGGCTTTTTTAAATTATTTGACCCTCGGTCATGAGAGAACAACCGCTGGACAGCCGAAATTTTGACGTGGAATACCTTTCATCCCTAAAGGCTCTGATGAAATCATGGAGACGTGCACAATGGGCAGCTTGCCCAGGAGTGCTACAAACAAACAACAACAACAAAACACATTTCACCGAATGTTGTTTTTCTTCTTTTTGTTATAGACCGGGAGTTTGTAAATGTTGTTGAAAAAGTGTTTTGGAGTGCTATATCTAATTTAAACCGGATTTGAGCACTTGGTGCCATCCTTTTGAAACCATAATCCCTCTAAATTCAAAATTAAGTGCTTAACCACGGACAAGCTACGCCCCTGCCCTCTGTTACCTGCAGTTATTCTTACCTTTAGTGTCACAAGCTTTCCAGTTGGGGCTTCAATAATCCATACACATTCAATGCCACCGGGATAGGAGCTAGGATAGCCTGGGGATACCAATTCTTGGCCTTGAGGCTGAGCCTTTAGTTTTCCACCGCATCGAAGCTGCTCTGTTTTCCACGATGCCCTGCAATAGTCAATAGTTAAGTCACACCGGATTTACGATTGCCGTAAAGATATAAATTAAAGCAGAACAAAAATCAGGGGAAAAAAGCAGGGGAAGCAGAAAAAAAAGCAGGGGAAGCAATAGAATAGAAAATGTAGTGTGTAGCTGCCTATTTGTTGTGGTGCTGCAAGGGAGGAGCGTTAGGGCTCCCATTGTCTCAATAAAATAGTTATAAATGCTTGGTCTTTTTTCAACTAATAAATAAAACAAGATACAAAACCAGCAAAAAGAAGAAAAAATCAACATAAACCCAGAGAAGAATTCGGAGAAGTCCGAATTCCCTAAAGATTCCTTCTCACAGGATCTAAATTTCTTAGACACGTCCGAGTTTATTGATTTGGACCGAATGATTCGCATGGGAAGTGACCGAATTTGGTAGGAGCTTGCTCCATTTTATCCATATGTTCCTTTCAAGCTTTGACAAATTGAACTTCGAGTTTCGTATCTGAGATATTCGGTCCGAATTTAATTCAAACTTTAATTTAATTGGGACCTGCAATTTGATATGGAAAATATTCTGAGAGTGATCTTATTTGGACATTTTTAACGTGGTTTTTCTTAAGAAGGGATGGGGGTCACTGTCACCCCTACTGAAAAAATGATAATTAACAAATTTTTCACGCGTTTCTTTTTATTTTTTTTGTACCCCCCCCCCGAAAAAAGTCCTTTGACCCCCCCCCCCCGAAAAAAACCTTTTGTACCCCCCCCCCCCCCGAAAAAAAAATCTGGATACGGCCCTGTCATAATCTTAGCCAAATGGCTATGAAACATGTTAAACATGTTTCACATGTTGAAACTTAGTAAAACATAATTAACTAAACTATTGATGAAAACAAAGAATAAAACCACGGACATAAAGGATTTTCAACATGCAGTGATTCATGTGAATTAGTCCTCCATAGAAAAAGTCCAAATTCCCTAACGGCCCAACTCACAGGACCTGAACTTCGTAGACACATCTAAATTTATTGATTTGGACCAAATTTCTTATGATTTGCATGTTATACTTGCCAAAACTATAGTAACTGATTTGGGTAGAATAATGGATATTCGTGTTCAAATATTGACGTAGATTCGTGCAGATTATATATCGCAAGGTCCTATGCCTGGCATTATTTTCACACTTCTGTTAATGGTATTTAATTAGAATGCATGGCCCTAAGTTAGTGTTTTCACACATTTTTTTTTAATACTTATGGGAAAACTTTATTGCATTACGAAAAAAACGATTTTTTTAATATCCATTTCGATCATTATGCTCAATTTCAACTGGATCAACATCACCGCAGGGCTTCACAATGTATTCTGCTTGATTTTCTGAGAAATTTCTGAGAAATACAAACTAAACCCCTCCATTTTCATGTTTATTAAGCATCATTATTCATGTTTATTCAACATCATTCGTCTTGGGTTAGCTTTGCACGTCAGACAGGAAGATACCTCAACGATGGATGAGCCTTCTCCTTAATTTCTGTGATAATTTTACTATCATTCTTTACTGGCATCTTTTTACTAGTCGTGATTATTAGATGGAAAGCTAAACCAGCTTCACTATTTAATAGAAATATTCTTAAATAATAAGCAACGAAAACTAATTTTAAAAATTTTCGTCGAATTTCCGAGAAGCAACACATATGGAAAAATTTCTTCAGTTGCATATTTATTCAATATCTTTGTCTTGAGTTAGCATTGCATGCCAGACCAGCAGAAAATGCAACAACAGATGAGCCCTCTCCTAGATTTCTACGAAAATTCTAAAACCTACGATCGTTCTAACAGCTTTCTACTAGTCACGCATATCATAGGCAGCGAAATCGCGCTGCCTAAGTAAATAACGATGTTGGCACAATGTACTATTTTTTTTTTTTTTTTTTTTTTTTTTAGACCAGGGCCCAAAACCCCTATGCCTTTCCAAGGCCAGAACATAATTCGTACTTTACTGAAAAAATACAAATGAATGTGAATTGTCAGTTTAATATACATATACTGATGTTAGTAATGAAAATGTTAATATTATTTGACTTATTAAAGTTATAAAAGTTTTTTCAGTAAAATGCAAATTAAGTTCTGGCCTTGGGAAGACATAGGGGTTTTGAGCCCAACTCATGTCAATTTCTGCTCGTTTTGAGTTTGACTCGGTTATTTATTGTAATTTCTGTTCGTTTTGGGTTTTATTTACTTATCGATGATGATTTGTGATAGTTCCACGCTTGATAGATTATTTGATTTTATTTTTGCTCATTTTTTGTTTAATGGAATTCTTTACTTTTCTTTGAAAAACTTATTTTGTGGAAAAATTGTTTTTTAATTAATCAAATGAAAAGCTATTATTTTCTTTTTAAGCGTCAATTAAAAAAACTATCAAATAATTTAAATACATGCTAATGATAACGAATTTTCAGCAAATTTTATATTCACAAAGTATTTTTTTTTCAGCACATGTTTATCAGCATCCTTTGTCTTGACTTTGTGGGCTAGACCAGGAGAAACCGCAACGACAGATCGAAACCAAATATATCTTACATTCTTCACTGCTCAGGGGCTAAAGTTTAAGCAACTTGGTCTATAGATATACAAAATGGTAAAAAGGTAAACGTCCTATAAAAATTAACAAAACATTCTTCAACCACTGGCTAGGAGATAGTAATTAGGACTGTTAAGGCTGTCAGTTGCATCACATTAGCGTCGAATGGGTTGAACATATTTTCTAGGATGTGTTCACGAGATTTCTGATGTAAATAGTGCAGGAGTAATTGTGGAGCACAGTAATTTCTGGAGCACAGAGGAGAGTTAATGCTGTTTTCTTATAAATATGTATTTGCGGATCACAGAGGAGATTTAATGTTGTTTTCTTATAAATATGTATTTGCTGAGCACAGAGGAGAGTTAATACATGTTTGAGGTGCCAGTCCTCCTCACAGAGAGGACAATTTTTACTCGCTTCTAGTTGAATGCTGCTCTTTACTACCATCTGAAAAACTTTGTTTTATGTTTCATCACAAGTCAGAAATATTATTGTACATTATAGAAGTTTATTATAAAAGAGTGGAACAGTTCAATAAATTAAATGATTAATCAAAATAATTTACCTAAATCCCGTTTTTTCTATTGATGCATCAGTTCTGAATCTGACAATCATAAAATTTGAGCCGGATACAAAAAATCTACTGGTAATATTGTCAATTTTTCCGGACAAAACCTCCATGACAGTTGACGATTCCTCTGTTCGTCCTCCTGTGGATATTGTCAGCGTGTCAAAAGTCTTCTCGGTTTCAAATTCAGTAAACTGAAAACGAAAATAATAACAAATCAAATAAAATATATAGAATTATAATAAATTATAAAGCTATAAACTGTAACCAAAATAAAATACTATATAATATAATACGAAATAAATGATAACAATATATATATATATATATATATATATATATATATATATATATATATATATATATATATATATATATATATATATATATATATATATATATATATATATCAGGTTTTATACATCGGTTTTATACGAATCAGTACGAATCAGGTTTTATACAGACAAAGTTATTTGTCTTACCAGAAATCGCATTTCTATATTTATCTAGATTTATGATTGCTGGTGTTAGCTAATGGAACCTACAAATAATATAGTCAGTGTTAAAAAAAAAACAAGAAAAAAAAACCCTGAAAATCTTTGGATTATAACAGAGGCCGTCATAATTTTAATACAAAAAAATCCCCTGAATTTAAGAGCAACACACAGCCATCGCCGTTGTCTCCATGTTTGGAATCTGCTGCCTGATAACGCGAAAGATGCTTTTAGTATTCCTGCTTTCAAGTCTCGGGCAAGTCATTTATATTGAGCGAGTAATTCTGGTGAGCAACCCTTTCTAGGCTGTCGTCGCGCTCATTGAATTCTGGAATAATTGGCTCCTTTCTTCCAGAAATGAGGCTGGTAAGTCTTGAGCGAGTTAGTCTGATGAGCAACCATGTCTAGGCTGTCGTCGCGCTCAGTGAATTCTGTACTAATTGTCTCCTTTCTTACTGAAATGAGGCTGGTATTACTGGAGCGACACATTCTGGTGAGCAACACTTTCTAGGCTGTCGTCGCGCTCATTGAATTCTGGAATAATTGGCTCCTTTCTTCCAGAAATGAGGCTGGTAATTCTGGAGCGAATAATTCTGGTGAGCAACCCTTTCTAGGCTGTCGTCGTGCTCATTGTATTCTGGAATAATTGGCTCCTTTCTTCCAGAAATGAGGCTGTCTGAGCATTGAATTCTGGTATGTCTGAAACGGTAATTCTGACGGTGAGCAACCCTTTCTAGGCTGTCGTCGTGCTCATTGAATTCTGGAATAATTGGCTCCTTTCTTCCAGAAATGAGGCTGGTAATTCTGGAGCGAATAATTCTGGTGAGCAACCCTTTCTAGGCTGTCGTCGTGCTCATTGAATTCTGGAATAATTGGCTCCTGTCTTCCAGAAATGAGGCTGGTAATTCTGGAGCGAATAATTCTGGTGAGCAACCCTTTCTAGGCTGTCGTCGTGCTCATTGAATTCTGGAATAATTGGCTCCTTTCTTCCAGAAATGAGGCTGGTAATTCTGGAGCAAGTAATTCTGGTGAGCAACCCTTTCTAGGCTGTCGTCGCGCTCATTGAATTCTGGAATAATTGGCTCCTTTCTTCCAGAAATGAGGCTTGTAAGTCTGGAGCGAATAAGTCTGGTGAGCAACCCTTTCTAGGCTGTCGTCGTGCTCATTGAATTCTGGAATAATTGGCTCCTTTCTTCCAGAAATGAGGCTGGTAATTCTGGAGCGAGTAATTCTGGTGAGCAACCCTTTCTAGGCTGTCGTCGCACTCATTGAATTCTGGAATAATTGGCTCCTTTCTTCCAGAAATGAGGACTGGAGAAAGGAGGCTGGACGACAGCTTTGCAAAGACTGGCGAGGTGGGAACAGATGAAACGGAACATCTCAAAAATATTCCACTTGTTTCCCATTTTTTGTCTCTCTTTTCCTTTTTTTCCAGAAGTTTTTGTTTTTTTGCTTTTATTTTTGGAGAAGTTGTTGTTTTTGTTGTTATTTTTGAGTATGTTTTCTTTCTGTTTCCTCTCTTCTGTATACTCTGTCATTGTACATTTACTGTATATGAAGGGTTTTCAATATATTGTTATTACTATTATTGATACATAGATGGCAGATTTTTGACGACATTTATTTAAATGTAAGCAATGCTCCAGTTTGTTTGTTAATTTTTTTTCCGTTTTTCTTTTCCTTGTTAAATTGGATGTTTTGTGTTTGAGCCAGTGAAAGAGTGGCTATTCTCACGGTAAATATAGCCAGGAAATTAGTATAGCTTATGTTGGCTTCAGACTGCTTTATGCTGTGATCAGAAAGAACTGTTGAGTACGGGCGCTGTAAATAATCGCCATTGTATAGTCCCAGTTACTCTTTCAAACTTCACTGCCTTTAAGGCAGGTGAAATGCGCATGTTATTTGTTTCATTAAAATATCAATGGTATCATGATAAAAATGCCCCCCCCTCCTCTTAACCCATCTTAGGTCTATTCATACCTGAAAACTAAGATTTTCTAAAAAACAAAAAAAAATAAAATGTGAAAATAAGTAAGTAAATATAGTTAGTTAAACCTTACAATACTTTTCAGTCGTAAAAATCAAAAATTAGCCTTCTGTTGGTCCCAAAATACAACTATACCTTCAGAGGATCCGTTTATTACTCTATTAACTTCTTAATAATTTTTTTTGCCATAAGGTCTTAGCTAATTTGCTGTTGATTCTTCATCCACTTTTTTTTTTCCACCCAATACCACAAAGAAACATATGAAGGTCCATTGAAACATATGAAGGTCCAAACATTAAAACATATGAAGGTCCAAGAAACATATGAAGGTTCCATATGAAGGTCCATTAAAAAGTGATATCCCAATTTTTACTATTAATATATATGGTTCTGAAAGTTTCCACTTTACCAGCTCAAAAAATCAGATTGAATTTTCACTGTCCTTGGTACCACAGTAAGTGTATCCCCATCTATATAAACAAAAAAATTTAAGGGTTGCCAATAACTATCTCAAATCAGAATGATGAAATTTGTTTCTCAAGCGATTTTCCACTACTCACGTTTCTTCATCTTAGAAACAAGAATGTGAACTACATAGCAGCACCCAAAAAAATCAGCCAATTTAGAAAATTGAGCCGAATTTAGCAACTTTGCAATCAATTTAGAGATTCTTTTGTGCGGTAGTTGACAATGTACAGCTGCTACGCGTTCCTTTGAATTTAAATGGACATATCTTTAAAGTTAAATGAAAGGATTTGTCAATACAATTGTTTGCATAAATGAAAGTCAAAGGTTAGTGTGCCAGAATAATCTTAGTCTTAAGGATTTAGCAAGGCTATTTGATTATCTTAACCAATTTGAAAGTAGCAGCCTGAAAATTATAAACTGCATGGGGTCTAAAGGGAAAATAATGTTTTCTAATGTGACCTTGAGGTCATGGAAGTAGAAAGCTTCCCGTATACCTATTAAGTATACGGGAAGAGGCAAAATAAAAAAAGGCTTAATTATAGGTTTCATTATTTATTTACGTCAAACGCGTCAAATTGGGTATAACCGTAGAGAAACGGACGCAGTAGTTGTATAAGTTCTTCTGAGCATAAGCTTTTCGTTAGTTTTACTGGCTTAAAATTTCACACAGTTGAACCAATCAGGGGGATTTTATCTATTTATTGTTTTCATTGGCTTACAATTTCATGCAATAGAACCAATCCGGGGAATTTAACTTTTCGTTCTTGTATTGGCTTAAAATTTCACACAAAAGAACCAATAAGGCAAAAAAGGAGGGGCTATTTTGCTTTCTGACATACGGTTAAGGAATAACGTGATTTGCTTATAAAAATACGTCATAGGTGTAAATTAATGAGATAAAATCTAATTCTTCATTTCAGAATTGTAGGAAAGTGATCTTTGACATACCCAACAAGTTCTTTAGCTATATTAAAGACTAAATAACTAATTGTATTTGTGAACAATTTTAGTCGTTTTTGTTCATTTTCTGAGTCATGTTATGTCAGGGTTGGTTAGTTAAGCTTTAGATTTTCTAATGATCATAAAACATACTTGGTTCAGTGGTATGAGCAAGAGAAAAATCTGAGAATCCAGAAGCTGGTAAATTTAATAATTAATATAAATGTATGTTTTTGTAAAAACATTTAAAAATAGGTCCCCCTGAAATCTAAAGAGTGATATTGAAACCTAAACAAGTTATATATAATAAGTACGTAATATAAATAATTACATATATTATATGTAATAAATCAAAGTTATACAATAAGTCAAAATTTAGACGACAAGAAATTAACTCAATTAAAAAGGAAGCATCATCTACTTAAACCCTCTAATTAAAATCTAGAGTGTAATTAGTGCTTTTCTGAAAACGATTTGAATTTTAGATGGTGTGTTTTTATTTGTCATAATACCAGCAATAACACCATAAAAATTATATCACAATGCTATTAAAGCTTTACAAAAATAAGAATGGAGTAACCCCTTACCCCAAAGTACACTAGAAATTGCAGTCAAAATTCCTCTAAAGTGCACTCGAGATCCTACTAACAAACAACTTCATAAAAAATAAATAGCAGTTTCGAACAGTCTTCAGAAGAAAAATGGTCATTAATTTGACAAATTTTATGAAATGTTGATGTTTAGGACAATTCGTATGCTCTCAAACTGCCAAACTCGCGCGAATGAGCCGTTCCTGAGGAGCGGCTCCTCCAGTCAGGCTGAATCAAAGTGGGCAGCCCCCCCCCAGCCACGCCACCCGTTCAGTTTTTCCGGATTCCCCCCCCCGCTTTGAACGACTATGAGCTCAGTATATTCCACATTGATACAATGGTATTTTATAGCTCATTTAGTGTCGCTCATTTAGTGTTAGCTCATTTAGTGTTTTAGCTAATTTATTTTATAGCTCATTTTATAGCTCATTTAGCTCATTTAGTCTTCTGGAGACTTAAAATACATAGGAGCTTTTTGAAAATAACTTTTCAGGTTTATTTCTGCGTATCCAATTTATGTTAAAAACAAACCAGTCTCAAAAATTTAGATATCATTATTGTGACCAATTCGGTACACGCGCTGGCTATTTGCTGACGTTCTGTTAGCCTGCTATAAATTAAATTCTGTTAGCCTGCTATAAAGTTAATGCGTAAAATCATCACTGTCACACATAAAGGTCGTATCTGACAAGAGGGGGTACACTCTTTCAGAAATCATATACAGCAGGTGGCGAGTACCAAGCGTGTCGGAACTGTGAGGCACGTTTAGCATTCCGAGGTGTGCACCAGGTGACGGGAGGTCGGCACCCTCCCGCCACCCTCCCGGGGGATCTAAAATTTCTTGGCTTCAAAGAAGATTGCCGAAAAACCGTTCTGAAGCTGTTCCCAGAGGGGGGATAATCAAGGCAATAAAGATCAAATTGGGGTTGGATATACATCCCCTTGTTGATTCCGTTTGAGACCAGTCTATCAAAAGGTTTTTTAGCAATTATCTTGGATTTGCGGAAATTACAGGCACGAAATTCGGACGTGACAGCGAAAAAACGTATTTTCGATGTTGGAACGTACAAACATTTTGGTATATTGGGGGGTTCACCAATGAGTTAGGCTTAAAGATCAATCCAGTATAGACTTAAAGCTAAAAAACCAATAAAGTACCAAACTTGCCTAATTTTTTGACAATATGCTTCCTCCTTTAAAAGGGTTCACTCAGGCAGGTATGGAGGGAAGAGGTATCCCCCCACTCACACAAACTCTTCTTCCCAGAAATTTCCCCCATTACAGCTTTTCATGTCATTCCTTCAATTTTCTACATAACCAAGCCCTTTTTCTCTCCCAGAAGAAATTCCTACGCACTTGCTGGGCTAAAATTACGACTATCCAAAATAAATCATACTTAAAATATTACCAAAATAAAGAATAGGAAACCTATACCAGAAATCAAAGAAGCTACAAGTGTGACGGAGGTGTTTCATTTTTTGTGGAAGAAGTGCGCTCCAAGATACACATGGCGAAGAGTGGGCAATCCCTTGAAAGAAATATATTCCAAATGCCTACACATACCAATGAAAAATAAATTTTTATAAAAAAATTAATATAAAAATATTTTGGAACTGGATTGTAGTTTTTTTTATTATTGTTACATTAAAAAATGTCATCTAAGAAAGAACGAGTATGTTTCCTACCTGTAAAACGATTTGAGTGCCCACTGGTCCTTCTAGAACCCATTTGCAGTCCATCAAAGGTTTGTATTTATTTGGATAGTTTTGGCTTTCAATGGTGTCACCACTAGAGACGACATAAAAGTGGCACAGCTCTGGACAGTTGAGCTCGTCTGATCCGTCACCACAATCATCTTGAGCATCACACCTGAACTTGGAATTGATACAACGGCCATTGGAGCACGAAAATGAATCTACCAAAACGGACAATTAGCAGTTTTTTGTGCACTAATAACTACACTAAATACTAATCAACAAATACATATTTAATATCATCATAAAAAGCTGATTCTTTGAGGCTCGTCTCTTACTACTCCAAAGAAGAAAAAGCCGTAGGCTTTGTCCTATTTGTAATCAGGGTTTACATAATCTGGTTTTTCCATTTAAAATTAATTTAAAATGGTGTCTTGAATTGGCAAGACTATTACCATTTTAATTATTTTTAATGTGCTCAAGATTATAAGAAATCAAAGACACTAACTTAGCTTACTGGTAGAGGGAGGGAGGAAGGGACAATTTTTTGGTACATGCTGTACCCAATATTGAGGAGCTTCAGAGTTAGATCCCCTCTCCTGAGTCCCTCTGGTTAGGTGTCACTGAATCACGCCATATAGGAGTGGCCTGTCATCATTGCTGAAATGTAATCTAAGTTTTCTTAATGCAAAACATTAAAATAAGGGTGAAGCGCTTGATTCTTGAATCCAGTCTTTAATGGTAATAAACAGTAAATAATAAGAAAACCTTACGAATGGTAAACGAAACTCTAAGAAATAAAAGTTTGATAACAATATACATA
Organism: Artemia sp. Qi Xiang Cuo; assembly: GCF_049724085.1. Classification (NCBI taxonomy): domain Eukaryota; kingdom Metazoa; phylum Arthropoda; class Branchiopoda; order Anostraca; family Artemiidae; genus Artemia; species Artemia sp. Qi Xiang Cuo. Next base: position 12,280,328 of record NC_142812.1, on the reverse strand, counting down.
CCAAACAGAATTTTTATACTGATCTCATACATGCACTATCTCTGAAGCATAAAGCTTTGCATCCAAATTTGCATGAATAATTTTAGGAAAAGGAAAATACCCGAAAACCAGTTTTTCGGGTATATACCCGAAATACCCGAAAAGTAAAGCCCGGGAAATACCCAAAAAGCAAAGCCCGAAAAGCACTGGATATTCATGATGAAAAATACAAAATCAAATCCAGGATTTCTGAGACCCGACGAGTGAAGGTTTCAAGCCCCTATATACACACTACAAAACTCCACTTTCCTGAGGAGGCTCATGAATGCATGTTTATTTGATTGATGCTATTCTTGATGATGATGCTATTCAGGGCTGGTTGTATCGAGCCTGTCGCCATAGAATGTGAGAAGAGGGTTTGAATGAGTGAACTTTAAAGTTCTAATAACCTTTTTAGAAGCAATAAACAACACCCCAGAGATGTGATGGTTTCGGCAGTTTCGTACCGCAAAAACATAATTTTAATTTGAATAAGACCAATATAATATGAGGAACAGTTTTAAGATAGGCAACTGATTTACGATTTTCGAACTAATATTTATATAAAATGTCTAATGCAGAGGCTCTATTACCGCGCTATAAGGCATTCGTACAAAATTTATGAAAAATGTATAATTTGTTTTCTATTGTTGTTTGAGGCGTAAGAAGGAGTATAGTGGATTGTTTTTTTTCGTCGTTACGGTGACTCCAGTAGCCAGCAAGGAAATATTTTTTTCTTGCATTATCAGTATTTTTTTTATAACTAACTTATGCTTATGACCAGTATTGATTTTATTTTTATTCCTGGCTCGCCCCTAGGACAACTTGCTTTTGCAAGATCATGGAGAGGCTAGAAGATTTAGTTGGAAGACTTTACTTTTCATGTATTATATATATCTACGTATTTGTTAAGTTTTATTCTTATTTTTAAACTTAAATTAAAAAAAAAAAAAAAAAAAAAAAAACAAGAAATAAAAGTGGAACCTTAAAATTGGAAATATTTGTACAAAAAAAAATGTATTGTTTGCAGCATATACAACTAAATACGCCTTTCTTCTCGAGGCATTATATAAAAAAAAGTTAACTAAAACTTTAACACAAATAGCGGGGGGTTAAGGTGGAAACAGCTTCGCTTCTAAACAGACTTATTTCTGTGTTTTTTGTCAGCTAAAAAGTCCCAATTTATTTTCATTTCAAGAAAGAACCGTTTTTTAAATTTAATTTGTTTAAAGGGGCCCCTGCACTTTTAAACAACCTTGTGTTTTCAGTATAGCTGAAATTCAATTTCGCTATTATACTTATAGTAAGGGTGAGGGAGTAGTAACCTCATTTTATGGGCTAATTTAAGCTCGTTTTGAATTTTAATTTCATTCTTCTTTGTTATTGAAAAAAACTCCAAATTTAATAGGCACAAGAAAGAAGATGATGGCTCAGAACTAATCAACCATAGCCACAAACAGGAGCCATGGGGCAAGAACATGGCAGACAATCAAATTGCGGTTTTACGCACTAAAACTCTTATTTTTTTTTTGGTGAATTGAGAACACTCAATGTAATAATATTATTACATTGAAGATGGACGCCGGAAGTCATTACCGAAAGTGATTTTGGTGGATAGGCCCCTATTTAGGTTACAGTACAGATTACTGCGACCTAGATTTAGCAGGAATTGTTTGAGCAAACACTAAAGCCACAACGAAATTTTTTGGTGAAGCTGATGAGAGACTACTGAATTGGTGACAAGAATATGTCTGATGATTTGGAAACAGTTAATAAACCTTTACAGTCATAGCTTCACATTTTAGTAATAACTGAAAGCGATTTCGGTGAATAGGTTCCTAGTCAGGCTGCAGTGTGACCTATATCTGTGCCACGATGATAATTTTTACGGAAGCTGAAATTGTCGATCAGACTATAGCTGGGGATTCAGGAGCAGCTGATCAAGTGTCACAGTCTTAGCTTCTGACAGTCAAGCTGTCACGACCAGAATATGTATAGAAATTTGGCTGCAGTTAATCAAGCTTCCCAGTCATAACTAATTCCATAGCTAAGTCACAGCCATAGGCTTCTCAGGCATAGCTAATGCTGAAGATGGATGCCGGAAGTCATAACCCAAAAGGGATTTTGGTGGATAGGCACCTGTTAAGGCTACAGTTTGGTTTATTATGTTCTATATTTAGGAATAAATATTTGAGCAAAAACTAAAGACATAATGCCATTTTTTAGTGTAGCTGATGATAGAGTGAATTGACCGACGACTAGAATATGTCGGAAAATTCAGAAAGCAGCTAATCAGGCTTCAAAGTCATAGCTCCACACTCATATTCAAGACGGATGCTGGAAGTACTAACCAAAAGCGACTCCAATGCCCCTATTTAGGCTGAATTGTGGACTAGTGGATTCTAGATTTAGCAGCAATTATTCAAACGAACCCTAAGGCCACGGACTGATTGTCCGTGGCCATGAATAGATTGAATTGCCGATACGAATATGTCTGTAGATTTAGCAGCAGCTGATCAAGCCTCACAATCATAGCTTTTTATGGTCAAGCTGATAATAGACTGAAATGCCGGGCAGAACATATCTGGAGATTTGGCAGCAGCTAATCCAAATATTACACACATAGCTAATTGCAGAGGTAAGTCACAGTTATAAGCCTCACAGGCATAGCTAATATTGAAGATGTACGCTAGAAGCCACAGCAAAAGGTGGGTTTGGTGGATAAGCACCTATTCCGACTACAATGCTGATTAGCATGATCTATATATAGAAATATTTATTTGAGCAAACACTAAATCCACAGTGCCATTAACAGCTAAGTTCAATATAACTGAAGTAAAATTTCACTAGTTAAAAAAAGGGGGAATTTCTTCCAGGCTCCTTACTCACACAGCTCTTTAGTAAAAAGGGCTTACAGCACGTTAGGAAATACAATTATTTCAGAGACTATCTATTTTAAGACTTTATCACAATATATTTACCAATATCATGTTTACCAAATAACCTGTAAATTTACCAATATCTTTCATCGTCACTAATTTCGATTTTTCTTTGAAGCAAGGACATAATAATAATTGTGATATTTTAGATAGATAATAGGAGGCAAAATTCACAAAAATGCATCAGGGTGGGGGAATATATTGTCCAAAATCTAGGGGGGAGGGCAAATTTTCTTTTCGAGTTTAAAAAAAAAAAAAATTTATTTATAGTAAATCGCTTTTACAAACCTGAAACTGTTATTTGGCCCGAGAAGCTTGGCGGGCCACACATTTTACTGTGTGGGCGACACAGTAAAATAATGAAACACCGAAAGAACCATAAACATTACGCTAAATCACGCAATTCATGCAAAACAAAGAAAATACACTAAAATACGCTAAAAACATTATAAAACAATTAGTAATGATAATGATAGTAAAAATCAGGAATAAAGAAAGCAAATCATAGAAAGGACCAAGTTGGTATTAGAACACAAAAAGAAGAGCTTAAAAGTTTTGAGGATTCCTGAAAAAATTTTTGAAAGAAGAAATGAGAGATATATCAGTTGGGATAGGATCGCAAAGTGAAACTGACTGAAAAAGTGTTTTTTTGGGACGCTATGAATGAATTTTTATGGTATGAGAAACTTTAGTGAAGCAACGAGAAGTAGCCTACTTGTGTGACGAGGAAAGGGTAAACGACGACTGTGCACATGATGGTAGAGACCATGCACATGATGGGTATGCTGAATAAGCTAATTTTAGTTTTCGTTTGGCAATTGTACTCGAGAGATGGTAGGCCTGTATGTGTGTATAGGTTACCCGAAGCAGACTTACCTTTTAAGCAGGCAGGCGCTTTACAAACAAAAGGGAGAAGGGCTTGGCAAGAACTTAACTCCCAAGATTGGTCTGGCTCCGTCACGTGGGCTCTGACACATTCCCCTTTGTTTGGGTCAGGTTGGTCGAACTTCCAGAAACCTGAAAATATTGAATTACAAGTTTCGTCCTGAATTAATGACCCCAAAATGCACTATAAATTGCCTTTTACCAAGATAAAATATAAAATTATTTTGACAAAAATACAATTTTTTGGTTAAGAAACTCATCTTTACCCTAAAACCCTAGTTTAATTGAATAGTTCACAGAACTATTAAATTACTAATTCCATTTCTTTTAACAGCTCACTGCTACACCAGGTTACCTAAGCCCAACACAGCTGCACCCAGTCCTCCTCCATCCCAATCTATTCGAAACTTCACTTTTTACATCGTTCCCATGAGGAACTTCTTCATGACCTCTGTCCAGTTCATTTGACCTCTGTTTTTCATTTGGTCTCAGATAGATTGCCAAAGAGCATAATCATTAGCGGTCTGTCATCTCTGATCTCTAAAACATGGTCTAGCCACCTTGACCTTTCTTTTATTATAGCCCTAGAAAGTGTAATCAAAACACATTTTTTGTATGGCTTTTTGTTTGGTAACGGTCAGTCAGACGAGTCCCCAAAACTGTCCTTAAACAATTCTTTTGCAAAATATTTAACAGATCTTCCTTGTTCTTTCGAATTGCCAAAGTTTCAAGAACATTCCTGCCCACAGTCATTGCCATGACTTCTAATATTCTAATCTTAGTTCTGAGAATTATCTCAGCCAATGGACGATGGCTAAAATAAATTCAAAAACAAATTTAGCCAATGGATAAATCAACTGTTTTTTATTTGCAAAACTCACTTTCATTAGCTTGTTTTCTTGCCAAAGCAAAGTGGAATCAAGACTGAAGAGGTATACATCACAGAAAATGAACCTTCATAAAATAGTATTTCGGCAATTTTATCGACCGCGCCCATATAATGATCACACTGAAGCCTAAAAACATATTATTGATATTGCTTGTTGGAAGATATTTTTGTCATTTTCAGTGCTTGATTGGAAACATCTATTGACGCGAAATTGCTAGTTTGTTTACGAAGCCACTAAAAGCCAGATAACAAAGAAATGAGATAGATGTTCATTATCAGGGAATGCAAACAATCTAAGATTATATCTAAAAGATGCAGCAAGATTGTCAAAATTGGGTATATAATAATTGACAGATTCGAAACCGTATATATTACTACTCTTAAAAGCTGGGTTCTAATTCTTGCATTGGCCGGGAAAATTCCTTAGTATGTAAGTAGACATATACAGGGAAGAGGGTTCTTCAATGCAGTATCAGCCCCTCAAAACATGAAATTTCATATTTTTTGTTTAGTTTCTTATATTAGCGGCGTAATTCCCCTATTTTTGGTTGTTTTTTTTTCCAAATTGTAATCAATTTCTAATTACTGCATCCTCCCCCACCACATAAACAAACAAATACGTTTTCAACTCCATGGCCGTGAGAAAAAGTGCAAAAATAGAGACAAAAATAGTGGCGTCCCCCTATGATGTACGAGTATATACTGATCATTGGCGTAAAGATGGTTTGGTAGTTTCTGGGTATTAGTCTAGGCTATCATTAAAATAAATAAAAAACAAAACAAAAAAACATTGCAGTATTTTCGTGCAATAAGCTGGAAGTAAATCACGCATAATTTAAACCATTATTATTGCACGTGGTAAAGAGGCATTGTATTGTAGGTAACGAGAGGTTGCTCCCTCTCAGAAGTTATTGACACCAGGTAGCACGTGGCGAAACTGTGCCAAGTGTTTTTGGAACTCTGCCAATCGTGGAAAGACGTGGAAGACAAGCGTGTCGGAACTGTACGGCACATGTGGTGCTCTTAGATTTACACCAGGTGGCGGAAAGTCAGCGCCACCTCGGTAGATAAGAGGTTTCAACTTGATGGTCTTGAATAGTACAGTCCAAAAAACGTACCGCCCAAAAAAAAACTAAGGTGAATGAAATTCTGGACGGCCGACCTTAGAGCATACTGAAAGACTCCCAATTTTACCAAATTCCCCTCAGATTTGGACCTCTTCCTTAAGGATATGTAGTACGATTGTGTAAGTTTCCACTTAACCAATTCAACTGTCACAGATTTCATTTTCATTGCCCTTGGCACTAACAAACTACTAATTTATTATTAATTAGTTTTTCTTTAAACTGTTTTATTATTTTAAGTTTTTTTTATTTATTAGTTATTAGTTATTATTTATTAGTTTTTTTAAAAACTAATTTATTATTAATTTTTTTTAAACTGTTTTATTATTTTAAGTTTTTTATTTATTTATTAGTTATTAGTTATTATTTATTAGTTTTTTTTAAAACTAATTTATTATTAATTAGTTTTTTTTAAACTGTTTTATTATTTTTAGTTTTTTTTTATTTATTAGTTATTATTTATTAGTTTTTTTTAAAACTAATTTATTATTAATTATTTTTTTTAAACTGTTTTATTATTTTAAGTTTTTTTTTATTTATTAGTTATTATCTATTAGTTCTTTTTAAAACTAATTCATTATTAATTAGTTTTTATTTAAATTGTTTTATTATTTTAAGTTTTTTTTTATTTATTAGTTATTAGTTTTTATTTATTAGTTTTTTTTTAAACTAATTTATTATTAATTATTTTTTTAAACTGTTTTATTATTTTAAGTTTTTTTTATTTATTAGTTATTAGTTATTATTTATTAGTTTTTTTTTAAACTAATTTATTATTAATTAGTTGTTTTTAAAACTGTTTTATTATTTTAAGTTTTTTTTTATTTATTAGTTATTAGTTTTTTTTTAAACTAATTTATTATTAATTAGTTTTTTTTAAACTGTTTTATTATTTTAAGTTTTTTTTTATTTATTAGTTATTAGTTTTTTTTAACTAATTTATTATTAATTAGTTTTTTTAAAACTGTTTTATTATTTTAAGTTTTTTTTTTATTTATTAGTTATTAGTTATTATTTATTAGTTTTTTTTAAACTAATTTATTATTAATTAGTTTTTTTTAACTGTTTTATTATTTTAAGTTTTTTTTTATTTATTAGTTATTAGTTTTTATTTATTAGTTTTTTTTAAACTAATTTATTATTAATTAGTTTTTTTAAACTGTTTTATTATTTTAAGTTTTTTTTATTAGTTATTAGTTATTATCACCTTATTTTGGATCTTTTTCAATGAAGGGTTACTTTTCAATCAAGTGGTAAGGTCAAAAGATTCTTTGAAAACTATAATATTTAAAAGAAGAACAATAAATTAAGAAGAGCGATAATATATATATATGTATATATATATATATATATATATATATATATATATATATATATATATATATATATATATATATATATATATATATATATATATATATATATATATATATATATATATATATATAAGGAAGAACAATAAATCTTGAAGAACAATAAACAAAAAGAACAATGAAACGGTTTTTGTCCATTAGATAGATAAATTGTTAAAGTCAGCGAATGACGATTTATTTTTGTTTAAGCGATTGGATGCAATGGATATTTACCACAAATCCTCGACTTAAACACATTTTTCTTTATCCTTTGTGATCTAATGTTGCTTTTATTTAACTGTTATTTTCATTTTTATTTTGTTTTTTATTTGTCTTGATTTGAATAATAGACCTGTCCAAACGTTTTGTTGCTATTACTTCTTTTTCATTGATTTTCTTGCTTGAGTGATGTTCGAATGTTTAGCAACAAGATAACAGCTTCCAAAAAACTATCAGAGTTATTAGACCGAAGAATAACTGTTAAAAGAACATCAACTTCTTGAAGCATCAACAATAGCTAATATAAGAAATAAACATGATGCATGGGACATTTTTAGAAGTTATGGTTTCTGCGAGACTAGTTTGATGTAAACTAACGATGTTTTTTAATTTTATTGATTCTAAATAAAAAATTACATCATGGTTGCAGAGGTAGCTGCAACCTAGTAAAGAGCGAACAACAGCCCACAGTAACCAAAAGTTAAAAAACGCGTTTAGAAAAAAGCTACCTAGTGAAAAAAATTGCCATCTGATACTGATTCAGGAATGGTGACTTTTGTTTCGCTTTGTCTTAAAAGTAAAAGTTTATTGCGAAAAGAAATTTATATTAATTTTGAAAAAGCCTGAAACCCCTTGAAAATGGCGTCAGATCAAAATGAAAAGTGTACCATTGGAAACAGCATGGTCGAAAACCTAGTTATGGAAATTTACGACCCCCGATATCACCAGTTGATTTATTTGCACTAGTTTTATTGATATATGCTAGATAGGCTGTAAAGTAAAAATTTTTGTTCGTTTTAAGTTTCAACTTTGCTCTTAACTTCCCTCGGAAAAACTTTGTTTTTTTAAATTAATTAAATTCTATGGCAGTCTTGTCGCAACTATTTGACATAGATGAATTTTTTTTACATGACTTTGGGTGATGACAAGATTGATCAAGTGGGCAGCTTCGCTTAGCTTGGTAGTATTATTAGTAAAGATGGTGGGAGCAGTGAAGATGTTAAAAGCAGAATAGCCAAGGCTCAGGGTATTTTTTCACAATTAAAAAAAGTTTGGAAGAATAGGGAGATAAGTATGCAAACCAAGATTAGAATATTAGAAGCTACAGTGATGAAAGTAGTCAAATATGGCTCTGAAGCATGGGTGCTTCGAAAAGCGAATGAAGATTAACTAGATGTATTCCAGAGAAATTGCTTAAGGATTGTTCTGGGTACCCGAATGACTGACCGTATTTCAAACAATAGGCTGTATGAAAAATATGGTTCAATACCGCTCTATAGGGCTAAAATGAAAGAAAGGTTGAGATGACTAGGGCACGTTGTGCGGATGAAGGATGACAGATTGCCTAAGATTATTCTTTTCGACCAACCGTCTAGAGCTAAACGGAAAGCAGGTCATCCTCGTCTGGGGTGGGAGGACGTCATAAAGAAAGATTTAAAGGAAATTGGAACTTCGTGGGAGGGTGTAAAAAAGGAGGCTTTGAATATATTGGGATGGAGGAGCGTGTGTAGCTGTGTTGGCCTCTGGCGGCTTTGTGCTACGGTGAGTTGTTAGTAGTTGTAGTAGCGACATTTATCACAGCACAAGGTATAAAACGATTTTGTGTTGTTGCGTATTTATATGTTAGTATTTGTTTTGTGTATATAGTGTTTTGTATTTATGTGACTCTTGCTGAAATGAAATATTGACTGACTTGAAATTATGTTAGGCCTTTACTTTTTAACATTTAATTTGTATGTTTGCTGGTGTCCCGGTGTTTGCTGGGCTGGTTGCTAGGGTACTCATAATTCCCAGTCTTGGTTTCTTGGCCAGCAAAACTAGAATCCTCCATGTAGCTCTAAGGAAAACATAGTTTTTAGTGGCGTTAAGATTTAGGTAAGGTTTTTTTTTTTTTTCTTTAACTGATTTCACGGTGCCAGGAATGGAAACGAGCTTCCTCTTTTTGTGGGTATATATATTTATTAGTAGATATTTTGTGTATGTGTATGCTATTTTTGTAATATATAGCTCTTACTGGAAGATGAAAAAAGCTAGACCTCTGTTCTTTAGTAATGTTAGACCTTATTTTGAATTGAAACGATTCTGCTGATAGCACTACCCTATCCTTGGTGCTAGCAGTGGTTTTTAGTTCATATGAAAGATATTTTGAAGTACCAAGCCTCCAGCTTTTTTCAATTTCATACGCTGTCTTGCACAGCTTAGGTGGGGGGGGGGTCTCTTGTTGAAATAAAAGGTTGACTGGTTTATAACAAAGTTTGGTGCGTTGCTAGTCTTTTATGGAGTTTTATGCATGAACCTTCGCTTGGTTAAATCAGCAGATAGAACAGGCCCCTCCGTGAGATGATTCCAAACCGTTTTGCAGCACCTTGTTCGATGTATCCCCCTGGAGGTAGTCAGACCGACATGTTTATGTTTAAGCCTTGTTGTCTTTAGTCAGCTTAAGAAAAGGATAAAAGGCCTTTGGAGGATGGATGGAGGTAAGTGATCAACTGGGTGTATATATAGGGGTTTGTCATTGGTGTCGCAATTAACGCAGGCTTTTACCATTTGTTCACTATTTTAACCTGGTTCCAAGTTGAATCCTTCAAATCCGTATATGCGTCCATTGGAGAAGTTCAACTTCAGCGTGTGTTCAAAAGGAAAATTTAAGTTAGGGATGATTTCGCTTTTTTGGTTGCGGTTTGTTACACCAGGTATCTGGCAATGCTGGATATCATGTAAAATTTTTTCTTTAAAGACAGCAGTTGGTCTTTAGTGGTGATTTTTTTCCTTTTTTGGGAAAAATATGCTGTGTCTGAAAAACTTTCAGTATGTCCCTTACCAACGGGCCCCTAGGCTATAACCTATATTAGCCTGCCAAGTACTACAGCCATCTATTATCCTGTACCCCATCCTTACTGTCTTACTATCTCATTGAAATCCACGTTCATGAAATTTCATAAATTTTGTGTCATTGCCAAAAAAAGGACCTTGTTCAATATTATTTTTCAAAGACAAGTTAAACTATGAAAACAAAAAAAAAATCTTTTTTGACCATTCTTATAGAGGTATTTTTTTTTTATCTCAGAGTGAGCAGGGGAGGAAGGGCAAACTTATAACAAAAGTGTTTCAGTGTTGACAACTATGACTAACAATATCTGATACGCTGCGAAATAAATACTTATTTACTTTTGCAAAGTAAATTCACTCATTCACGAAACATAAATAAGAAATAATTAATAATATACCAAATGAAATAAAGACAAAAATCATATCTGCACAGAGTGTGCCAAAGTACCCCGCCATTTAAGAATTGTGCTCTAGAAATGTAATTTTTTTATTTCTTGAAAAAATTGGAGGAGAAATGATGAAAAGAAACCTATTTTTAATTATAATAGCTAAAACTTGGATTTAGTTGTAAATATTAATGGTTAATCTACCTGAGTACTGAGAAGCAAGGCTACCGCCGGCTGTTTGTAAACTGTTCGTGCTTAGGTCGTCCAGTGACTCGTAGCCAACCCAGAAAGCGTCATCTGTTGATCCAGGCCTTAGTTTCTGCGAAGCAACATGCATCGTATCATTGTTTTGGAAATAGTTATCTGTTGCAACCAAATCGCCTCCATACCTAAGGATAAAGTTAGTTCATTAATTGATGACTATTAGACTTACTGGCAACATAGATGGCAGCATAGAAATCTTTAAGAGCCTTACACACTACGTGTGTAATTTTCTGTGGTAAGGTGGGTTACGTTACGTTAAGTTTTACCTTTCATGCTTAAACAAGTCCTTTCAGACTAGCCTAACGTAAAAATTCATAAAATCATCATCTAAAATCTTGACAATCATCATAAGCAAATTATTCAAAAATCAAAATGTAGAATAAAGAAGGAGATTTAACTTTTGATCAAGCACGAATGGCTTTCTAGGAAAAGTTTACTAATCTATTTCCAAAATTGGTACTTGTGCATTGTATCCTACACACGAAAGAAGTGAAGTTTGGTTAATGCTAATGAAATGAAATAAAATAGAATGCAAATATAATAGTTTAACCTAACCTAACCTAGGTACCTTGCCCCCCCCCCCTAAATCCCAAAAAAGAATAGCTTTAATATTGTAAACGCAATGAGAAATCACGCTTTGCGATCCATTTATCCATTGCAAATACCAGTTTGACTGGTTTCCTTTAGTGTTTCCCGATACAGTATATAGCGGTGTGTAGGATATAATGCACAAGTACCCCAAAATTTATTAATTACTCATTCAGGGATTCCGTTTTGTTGTTACCATGTTGACTTTTCACTAACGTGATATAAACTTATGTAATGTAAAATGGCACGTTATTTACTAAATAACATTCCGAATAACGTTACTATTTAAATAATGTTAAAGATATACGCTATTTAAATAACGTTACTAGTTACTAAATTACGTATCTAAAAAAGTTATTCACTTGTTTTAGTATGTATACCTGCTAATTTGAGACCCCCTCTCCTCAACGCAGTATAAGATTACTATATAACAGTAACAGTATAACAGTAACGTAACATAAACTTACGGAGCGAAAAATTGTTAGTTATTTATTAAATACAGTTTTAAAAACGTTACTAAACTAAATAACTATTTAAATAACCTTAGCGTTATACGCCATCTAAATAACGTTACTTTTTACTAAATTACGTAACTAAATAAAGTTACTTACTTGTTTTAGTATATATACCAGCTAATTTGAGAACCCCTCTCCTGAACGCAGTTCAACCTTACTTTTCAGTAACGTAACGTAAACTTACAGAACAAAAAACTTAGTTATTTACTAATTAACGTTCTAAATAACTTTACTAAATAACGTTACTATTTAAATAACGCTAGTGTTCGCTATCTAAATAACGTTACATTTACTAAATTACATAACTGAATAAAGTTATTTACTTGTTTCAGTATATATTCCAGCTAATTTGAGACCCCCTCCCCTCAACGCAGTGTTACGTCACTTTTCAGTAATGTAACGTAAATTTACGTAGCGTAAAATTGTATATTATTTACTAAATAATGTTACTAAATTACACTACTTCTATAAATAACGTTAACGTTATACGCTACCTAAATAACGTTACTATTTTCTAAATTACGCAACTAAATAACGTTTATACGTGTTTTAGTATGTATGCCGTCTAATTCCAAACCTCCTGCCCCCAACGCAGTGTTACGTTACTTTTTCAGTAATGTAACATAAACTTATACAACGTAAAATTGTAAGTTGATGTCCAGTCTATAATATTAGGCCAGTAGCAGAATTTGTCCCAAGCACGTACTTGGCTGTGGCGCTTGTTCGCCATGCGTCCTTCGACCAGTTCTTTTCTTGCACGGTTAATGAAATCATTATGTGAGGTTTACAAAAATCAATTTAAAAATAAATTAATTACGAAAGTAATGAACAAAGTTGAAACTTAAACGACAAAAATACTTCTCAGATCATGCAAGATATACCTACAGAATTAACTGACTCAAACGAACTGACTCATGGTAATTCCTAATATTTGTAGAATCCTAAAAACTAGCAGTTCAATAAAAAAATGAGCTTGTGTTTAGCATAGTTTAGAAAATATATGCTAAAAGTTACCTAAGGGAACATCCTTTTTTGCATCCGTTTTGTGTTTTCAGTAAAGTACTATTTTTAAAATTCTAGAAATATGGAAAATCTACGCTAAATCTATGCAAATCTATGCTAAAAGTTACCGATGTCATAGCAAATGAAAGACCGTTGAGAGCCAAATAAGTAAATTTTTTTCTGAAGGCTTCTTATGGACATTCTTGTTCCGAAGAGAACACCCTTTTTTGTGTCCGTTTTGTGTTTTCAGTAAAGTATTCTTTTAAAATTCTAGAAATATGGGAAATTTTTCTTTATCGATGCAAATGAAGGTGGTACGTCATAGCATTCATTTTGTTTGTTGGAAATAAACAGCTTTGAGTGGATTTCTGCCAAATACTGCCAGGGTTAAATTCTCATTATTTTGAGTTTTACTGATTTTCATGGTTAATTATTTATATGTGCAGAAGTTTTCTTTGGGAGAGGCATAAATTTAAACAAATAGGAAAAGGGCAAACTATGCGAAAATGTTTAGGTTTATGAATCTGATAGGACCTAGGTCTAAACATCCCTCTCCCAGCATGGGACAAAGGGATGTGCGTAAGCAGAGTTTTTTCCGGGTTGAATTTTCCCTGCCCTTAGTTTTACGTGAATGGAGTTTTGGCTGAATTAAACATAGCATGCGCTGAATCTTGCATAAGTTGGGCTTTTCCATTCTGAATTTTGCGCCGATTAAGTTTTGCTAAGATGAATTCTGGCGGGTGAAGTTTTCCGTGGTTAAATTTTGCTGAGCTGAGTTAGTCAGGGGTTGACTTTTCCCGAGTTTTAAGTTTGCGTGAGTTGAGTATTTCGGGTTAAAGGATATGTGGATTGGATCTTGCAGGGGTTGAGTTCTGTTAGCTTAATCTTGTGTTTAGCCAGGCTGTTTTGCAAAACTGAGTTTAAAGGGGTATAATGTTGCATCGGCGTTATATAATCAGGGGGTTGAATTTTTTGAATTGGTTTTTGCGTGAGCCACCAGAAGAAAAATCCCAGTCAGAATCTTGGCCCAAGCATGTACCCGATGAAACCTGACCCTGCAATTTTGAGGTATTTATGATTCATCCAAGGCCGTATCTAAAAAATGAACACAAACAAATGTGTTCAAAAATGAACGCAAACAAATTTTTGATGCGTTTTTTAAGTTTTTTTTTGTAACCCCCCATGCTGAAAAAATCTTTTTGTAAACCATCCCCCCCCCCCCGAAAAAAATCCTGGATACGACCCTGGGTCCATCCTATATTTCCTTTTCTGTAAAATTTGCCATTTTCACTTCAAATCCCTTCCAATTTTTATTCAAACTAAATTCTTGTGTTTTTGCTTTGCTTTTTTCTTCTTTTTATGTGATGTGTCATCCGTTTGTTTGACCTTGATAGGGCAATCTATCCGAAAAGTTTGGAGACCCTTGATCTAGAGTAATAATCATTATAGCAACTTCCTTGAGAAGAAAAAGTGTAAGCAGGTGATATGAACACCTGCTCGTATTAAACGATCCTAGTTATGATAAGTGTCAAAAGGTGTTTCTAGTAAATAACAGGACATTCATACTAAAAACTTGAATTAAATTATTGCTATAAGACTACGAAGGACATTAAAATAGAAACGCCCCCTCCCCCTGGACCCATCTTAGGTCTGTTTATACATGGAAAACATTATTTTCTAAGGGTTTTCTTTTGGTTGTGGCAGTGGCGTCAGTTGAGTAGGGGGAATTTTCCCTCCAAGATATTTTTTGCCCGACCCGAGTCTTGAAGAATCCTTTTTTTGTATTTTCACTGAAAGATAGCTTTTTTGTATTTATATAGAAAAAATAAGAAAATACTAAATCCCCGCCCTAATTTTGGAAAAATATGTTTGGCCCCGCCCTGTAATTTCCATGAATTACCACCACTGGGTTTGTTGCAAAATTCTGAAGTTTTCAAGGTTATTTCACTTTCTCTTCAGCATTGCCAGGTTAAGCCGTGAAAATAAAAAATAAACTAATTTGACAAACAATTTTTTTGCACAAGAAAATTAAACATTAAAGGAAGAAAGAATTTCGTTAAAACTGTTGGGCATCAAAATACATACAGACATCATCCCAGTCGCCAAACTAACAATGAAAAAAAAAAATAAATAAAGGATTTGGCTAAAATCATAAGAAAACGAAATAAACATGGGAACAATGAATAAATACCTACACTTTAAAGAGAACGGAGGATCTAGGCCTGAAAAATCAACTGACCTTGGAGATTATTGACCTCGCTGGGTCCTTGTATGATATATGGACCACACTCAAGAAGTTTGATTTGTTTAAAACCGGTTTGTCTGTCTGCATTCGCAGATAATTAGCTTAGACACAGTGAGATAAACTACTATATAGGTATATTTTAACTAAATATTTAATATATAGAGTTGGTATTTTGGTTAGGTATTTAATATAACGCGTTCTGGGGGGCCTGCTTCCCAGTAATTCTCTGTTGTAGTTTCCATAATTTTGTTACTAAAGTGTTGTATTTTCATCAGATTTTGGTATGTTTTATTATGAATAACCTAATTTCACTTATCGAGTGGGGTCAAGTGGGGTTACAAGTACTTTTTTTTCATTTGATGCCCGAGTGTTCAAGTCTTTTTATTTATTTTATTTATTTTTTTTTTTAATGAAATTTTTAAAATGTAGTGAATTAGAGGATTGCAGCCGTCTTTCATCAGACTTTTTGAGCCTTCCCCGGGCGGTTGCTTGTATATAGTATTATATAGTAATCAGTAGTAAATAAAGCAAGTCAAGTCAAGCTACTGCAAGAAACTACATAACTGCACACGGAGGTGTATTTCATTAAAAACTGAATGCCCAATTTTTACTGTAATTTTTTTTTGGAAAAATACCCGATTTTTAGTCACAAAAATTACCCCTAATTATAAACTGACACAAATTCTAACTGGTCACTGTAAATTAAATTCATTTTTATGTAGAATTAATAAAAGTGATTGTTCCAATTGTGATTGTGGTGATGAGGAGACTTTATAGCATTATCTTTTTGAGTGTAAATTTTTTGAAAATGAAAAAAATTGAATGCAGTTTAAATTAGAAGGGTTTTCTTACTCTAATACTCTAAAAGTATTAGATAAAATACTCTAAAGAGCAGTGCGGTTTTAGAAAAGGTAGAGGATGTGTCGACCAAATTTTCACTCTTAGGCTAATAATTGAGAAGTACCTGAGTTTTCAAATACCTTTGGTCCTCAGTTTTATAGATTCTGAGCAAGCGTTCGATTCTGTTGATAGAGGAGCTTTAGTAAAGGTTTTATCCTTGTATGAAATACCAGACAAACACATTAAAATGATTAGTGATATGCACGAGAATAACACTGCTGCGGTTAAGATAGGAAATGAGGTTAACAGCTGGTTTTGAATTAAATCAGGAGTTAAGCAGGGTTGTGTTCTATCCACCTTTATATGGATTATTTTGATGGACTTTGTCTTAAGGAGGACAGGAAGGGCAATGGGAGAACACAGAATCAAAAGGGGAGGAAAAAGTCTCCTGGACTTGGATTATGCTGATGATTTAAGCATCCTAGATGAAAGTGTGAGCAAAATGAATGAAGTTTTAGAGGTTTTGCGAGTTCAGGGTGCTAGAATTGGTTGGAAAATTAATGTTAGGAAGACTAAGTCACTAAGGCTAAGAATAAGTGAAGATGAAAAGGTGACGTTGGGTAATGAAAAGATTGATCAGGTGGGCAGCTTCCCTTACCTTGGTAGTATTATTAGTAAAGATGGTGGGAGCAGTGAAGATGTTAAAAATAGAATAGCCAAGGCTCAGGGTATTTTATCACAGTTAAAAAAAAGCCTGGAAGAATAGGAAGATAAGTCTGCAAACCAAGATTAGAATATTAGAAGCTACAGTGATGGCAGTGGTCAAATATGGCTCTGAAGCATGGATGCTCCGAAACGCAGATGAAGATTTGCTAGATGTTTTCCAGAGAATTTGCTTAAGGATTGTTCTGGGTACCCGGCTGACTGACCGTATTTCAAACAATAGGCTATACGAAAAATGTGGTTCAATACCGCTCTCTAGGGCTATAATGAAAGAAAGGTTGAGGTGGTTAGCGCACGTTGTGCGGATGAAGGATGACAGATTGCCGAAGATTGTTCTTTTTGGCCAACCGTCTGGGGCTAAACGGAAAGCAGGTCGTCCCCGTCTTGGGTGGGAGGACGTCATAAAGAAAGATGTAAAGGAAATGAGAACTTCGTGGGCGGGTGTAAATAGGGAGGCTTTGAATAGATTGGGGTGAAGGAGGAGCGTGCGTAGCTGTGTTGGCCTCAGGCGGCTTGGTGCTGCGGTGAGTTGGTAGTAGTAGTAGTAGTAGTCTTACTCTAATAATTTTAATATTAATGTTATCTGGTTCATCAATGAGGCTCGGTATGCTGTTTTGGAATACTTGAACCGAACAAAAAGACTAGATATTGTATAATTTGTTTTCTTTTTTTTCCTTCACTTAATTACTATTAAGTGCTGATAATTGTTGTCAACTTATTGTTTTTCCTTTTTCCTGGTTTTTTTGTGGTGTTTAGTATTCTGCTTGTGATTTTCAGTTTTTGATATTTTATGCTATACTTTGTAGATTAGATAGTGAAATACTCTGTACGGGTTTAATCACTGAATAAAATCATTCATTCATACCCGATTTTTCCTAATATATGGATGTGTAGGTTTCCACCTAACAAGTTCAATCAATCAAACAATCAGAAACAGTCTGAAATTCTCCCTTGGTGTGACCTCCACTTTCCATAATGTAGGTTATGAACTAGTAAGAGGAATGACCTTTTCACTCATTTTCTAACTGGGTAGTCCTACGGTATGAATATTCAGAGTTTGAAAGACAACCAATTGGGTATTCTGATTAGACAAATACACAGTAAGGGTGGGGGTTGCGTTTTGACTCGTCCTCCGAGAATCCCAAGAATTTCATATTTTTCCTTTTTGAGCTCAGATTGCCCGCATAATTTATGATTATAATTTAGGACATATAATTAATTAAAAAAAAGTTATGAAGTAGGAATTTGAACAACCTTTTCACCATTTTTCTAACTGGGTAGTCCTACGGTATGCATATTCAGAGTTTGAAAGACAACAAAATTGGTATTCCGATTAAACATATACACAGTAAGGGTGGGGGATGTATTTTGACTCGTCCCCCGAAAATCCCAAGATTTGTTTCAATTGAGCTCAGAATGCCCGTATAATTCCCCACTTTTTACGATTATTTTTAAAAACATGAACTAAGGTCATATAATATAAAAATACTATAAAATAACTATAAAATACCTGTAAAAATAATGAACTAATTTCACATTCACTTAGCTTGTTATGCTGAAGACGCCTTCGGGCCTGTGTTCTACTCCCCCCCCGAAGCTTCAAGATTTTTCTGTATAAGTTCGTATATTCTCAAGTACATTTTTTCTTTCTTGAATACACAAGAAAAAAGACAACAATCCTCCTCCATCAGTCAGTTAATTCAAAAGTGAGAATAAAATCAAGTTTGCCCAGGTTAACAGATAAATATGAATTCAGTATAAATTCTATTTTCACAACCAAATTAAGAACATAAAACCAAATTAATTAAATTACTTACTTTTTGCATAGGCTAGCTGCTTTATCCCAAGAATGCCTCACACCAAAATACCTTAAGCAATGTAGGCCGTGTCTTTCCCATCCTGGATAAAAAGGAAAAACAATTAAAAAACTATAATCAAAATTATGGTGAAGAAATAATTACAAAAAAATAATAAACGAGTATATTTATGCAAACAACCATGGATTCTTATTTAACCACTTTTTCAAGACCCAATTTAATAAAAATTATTAGGACATAATTCTGAGTTTTCTGAAATTTATGGAAAAACTTGTGCCAATCCCGAAGGCCCTCTAAAGGTGTCGATCGCTTATTCCAACGAAATGTTTTCACTTTAAATGGTTCTCCATTATTTAACTAATTAAACTATTTTAATAGAACTTGTTTTCCTTTGTATTTGCCCCCCCCGAAATACAGTTTCTCACAAAGAGAAACTATATTTGATCAAGTAGAGACCACCATTTAACCAAAAGAGAATAGCAAAAAAACATAAAACTCTTCTTATACTACTTAGATTGCAGATTCAATATTTATTTCCACATGTCAAATCAAATCTGCTTTAAGGGCTACCTTCTAAATTCCCTGTACCTGATAAGGTACAGGGTCTTACCTTACCTGATAAGGTAAGTCCTTCTAAATTCCCTGATAAGGTAAAAGGCCATAACTCTAGCACATTTCCCGATTGGTTTTTATAGCTTTTTTTTAAAGACCTTTTAACTGTAAAAAAAACCTACTTCAAAGATAGGCTACTGATGACAAACAGAACAAGAGAGATTGCTATCGTATACTTCAACATTCAAAAGTGCACTTTAACTTCATTGGTTTATTTTTGTGATGTACTTTAGCAACACTGGTGGATCCAGGGGGGTGCCCCCCTAACATAGTTTAAGTAGTATAACTTGCTTAATTAAAGCAAATTTGCGTTAATTAAACTTGCTCCTAACGCAAGGTTATCGGATCAGCCTATTTTGCCCCCCCCCCCTAAAAAAATCCTGGATCCGCCCCTGTTTAGCGAGCAAATCCTGCAATTCCGTATTTTGGTGAGAAAGGTCTTCTTAACTCATTTATCGTTCATCTTTAATTTAAAGTTATCCGTGAAGTAATTCCGGAAAACTGGAATTCGTCCAGTAAAATATATATAGATATTTTTTAATGGGCAAAAAAAAAATCATATCATCCTTGGAGCAAAAGTTTATATAAAATCCAATTCTGTACGTGAAACTAAAAGAATATTATATTGAGTGATTATCCTAGCTCTTCTTCCAAAAGGAAAAAAGACAGAGAATTAGAAGATGTTTCATAGATTCAGCTGCTAGCAGTGGCATTATTACGTCGAAATCCTGGGGGGGGGGGGGGCAAAGGTGGAGCCAATTTTCCCAAATCAAGTGAAAATGACCGTGAAAACTGAAAAAATGAGTCTTATACAACCATAAAGGCAAAGATATACTTAAGAAAGTTGACCTGTTTCTCTGGAGACTTAAATTATGCAGGCTTATCTTAATTTTGACAAGATTTTTTGCAGAAAGTAAATTTCAGCTAGGGGTCAAGCTGAGGTCTGGGGGAGACTAGGGTCTGGAGGAAGCAGTTGCCCCCTTCTCCATAGCAAATTACGCCCCTGGCTGCTAGCCAACGGACTAGGGAATCCGTCAAAGTTAGCCTTCGGACGATTTCAGATTCCCAGTAGATAACCCCCTTTCAAAGGATATATCCCTTTCAAAACTGTCAGAATAAACATTAAAATTGCTTTTGCATGTTGTAGCTGCCATATCTAAACATTTCCCCAGGAATTGCTTTCAGGACAGGAACCAGGTACGGATAATTTACTGCAGGAAGCCCCAGATTCGGAGAAAGAAGACACTAAAAAATGACAAATTGTTCGAAAAAAAGGTACTTATCGGTTATGTAATAAACACTCAAAAAGTGAAGTTGGGTTAATACTATTGAAATGAAACAAAATTATGATGAAAATATAATAGTTTAGAAACAAATTTTGGCTATATATTTGCACATTAGGGGGGTGGGGGGTAAAGCATAGCATATATTAAATACGTAACCTAAACAAACCTATTCTAGCCTAACCTAACTGAAACACCAACTAAATACTTAAATAAAATATAGCTACAACTTATTTTCCAACCCAGGCAAAGCTAATTCTCTGGTATAAAAAGTTGCTTGACCAGTTTCTTGTGTCATGTTCACATTATTTGCGGTCGAAATTCTCGAGTGTTTCATATAACCGATAAGTTCCGAAAAATATAGGAATAACTGGTTCAAAAATTGGTGGAATCTCAACCTCTCTAAATATGACTCTGTCAAAATATGACTCTGTCATATTTAATTGTGGGTGCAAGATCCATTTCACAGCCAGAACAGTGGGGAGTGGGGTAAGCATTATCCAACCGGACGAAGCTCCTCACTAAAAGAAGAGTGCCAAAGAGAGAGATAGAGAGAGAGGGAGAGAGAGAGAGAGAGAGAAAGAAAGACATCTGATTGAAATCTGAAACATGATAAAAAAGATGAGAATTCTCCGAAGTTTCTATGACCATGAGTTGGAGTTAGGGACGAGGAAAGGGGAGCCCCCCTTCTGTACGGAATTAAATCTGCTCGTTTTGGGGTTCAATGTTACTCTTTACTTTCATAATAACGGCGTAGACCAGAAATATTCACAAAAATCAAGAGGGATTAAATATCAATTTCCAGTTTTCTGATACGTTTTTAAGGTTGTTGTTGTCCTCCAACCCCGAAAAATAACACAAAAAAAAGTCCTGAATACGGCCCTGGGGATTATAAATCAATTTATCCTCCTTTTGTCTCTTTCTTAGAACTAATTCAGTATTTATCTTGAGGCTCAATGAGAGTTGGGATGTTTTTGCATTAAAACGTACCCTTTGAGGCATCTCCCTCCCTCCCTAACTAGCAAAAATATTTTTAAGGTTTAAACAAATTTCACTGTCTTAGGTAAATTCTCTGTTGATTTACAACTCCAAACGTTTGCCTATAAGGGCTTTTAACCCTCTACAATAGGATTCTATGATTGTTTTATAGTTAGGAAGGGAGAGGGATACCTCAAAAAGTGCATTTTAATACCCAAAAATCCCTCTTTGAGCCTTCAGATAAATACAGAATTTGTTCTAAGGGAGAGACGAGGGGAGGGTGGAGGTAGAAACTGTTATATAATCCCCAGGGCCGCATTAAGGATTTTTTTGGGGTGGTTATTTTTTTTTGGGGGGGGGAGGGACAAAAAAGAGTAACATTATACTCCAAAATGAGCAGAATCTATTCCGTATTGGAGGGGGACCTCCCCTTCCTCATCCCCAGCTTCACCTCATGGTCGCATAAACTTTGGAGGGTGCTCATTTGATCAGAAATTGAGAGTTCTGGTCGTTTTTTATATAAGTCAAAAGTGATTTGAGACCAACCAGCCGCAAGGGGTATTTTCTGGGGGGAGGTATTTTCCAGGTGGGGTAAACGCAGGCTCCCCAAAAATACAGCTTCAGTTTATAGAAAGAACAAGAAAGCTTAGAGTTATATTGAAAGGAGACAGGTCCGACAAATGAAAGAATAGAGAGAGTAATAGAGACATATAGAGAAACAGAGTTTTAGTTTAAGTAAAACTTAATACCAGAAGAAAAACATCGAAAAGGGGTAACAAAATAATTTTTACTACTTATATTAAAAAAGACAAAAAGTCGTGCTCAAAAGAGAAAAAGAACAATTTTTCTTTAAAGAAGGGTGCTATGTTTTATTCAAACCAATCATGTATACTTTTGTTAATTTATTTGTGTAGTTTACTGCACGAGCTTTATCACATTGGCAACTCTGCCCGGTTCACGGTTTCCCCCATATTTTTTTCATGTAATTCATCTGTTTCTGTTGCTTTGTTTGTTTCTTTCGGCGAAGGGAATTATTCAATTTCCTGGTGGTAAAATTTAGCCTCATCCCCTACTTCTCAAAACATATATCTATGGCAGTCCTGGAATAGCATCGGGTACCTAAGCATGGGGGATCTCGAACCCATGCTCCCCCCGAATCTCGATGTTGTTTATAATTCGCCAGGTTCGTTTCTTAATTTACCTTATATACCGTTTTGGTACAGAACATCCTCAAGAAGTGAAGTTAGGTGAAGAAAAGATGTGAAGAAAAGTGAAGAAATTAGGTTAATCCTCATGAAATATCCCAAAAGATGATGTATGAAATATGAAAAGATGAAAAATGTATTACTTTAAAAGATGAAAAAGATGAAAAATATATAGATGAAAAAAATAGATGAAAAAGATGAAACTCTAGAAACAAAATTATGGAAACTATGACGAAGAATTGTGGAAAGCGCCGCACAAATTGTGTGCCGCACCAAATGCATTTTATTAAATAATTGCTCAAAAAAGAAGATAGCGTTCAAATTGTCTCTAACAAAGTAAAGGAAGAATCCATCATTATCATTTTCAAAGTCATTGTAGTTGCGTGTAGGTCCCGTTAGTAGGTTATGTACTTGTTCAAAAAGTTGCGTAATTGCGTGAGGAAAAAATGTCGTAAGACGAAGCGAATTTTTTAAGGAAATATTCCCTTACGGCGATAATTCTACTCTTTCTAAATTCAGACCAAGTGAAACAACTTTCACACGGCGATGTAATTTTTTATGCTAAGGGGTTAAGTTACGTTACGCTAAGCATAGCTTTTCAAACTTAAACAAGTCCTTGTGGGGGCGACTTTCAGCAACCACGTACACCAAGTGGTGCGTGTCACGCGAGGCGGAACTCTGTGGCGTATGTGTCGCTTGGAAACGTACACAAAGTGGCGGAAAGTGGGCGATCTCTATAAAGCCGTTTGACACAAGGTTAATGTAAAAATCCATAAAATCATACAATCATCGTCTAAAACCATCATAGTCATCATAAGCAAACTACCGAAGATCAAAAATATGGAATTGGTAGGGTATTTCACGCTTGAAAGGCTTTATAGGAAAATATTGTCAATTTATGTTTCAAATCTATCAACTGCTTATCCAGAAATTCCATTTTGGGCTACTGTGTTGACTCTTTCACTGCTTAATATAAACTCGCTTAATGTACAATTCTATGACGAGCCCGATTCTACTTGGAACTGTCTACGTTAGTGGCGTTATTTGCTCTGTAAGATCATATAACGTAGCCTAAATACTAGCGTGGAAAATTCGACGGCGCAATGCGAAAACACAAGTAGCAGGGTTGCCATCTGTAGCACTAAAGCGCTATTTTAGCACTATAGCACTTATTATGTGAAGCACTGTAGCAAGGGCTCAGGGTTGCTAAAGAAGGGCTAAAATAGCACGAAAGTAATATTAATCACTATTTCTGTCAATTATTTGACTATAGCACCGAAAATCGCTGCGTGGCATGCATATTTGGCCAATTGTAGCGCTTTAGGAACCGACCGAGGTGAAAACCTGACCACCAGCCTAAGAAAGTCTATTTGGAAATTTTTCAATTAAAGGGGGTTAGGTAAATTTTGAATGTTTTAAATTACTTAGTTATAAATTAGCGTGAACCCACCGCTTGGTGCGTCTTTTTACGCTCTTTCCTGAATTTATTGTTTCCTGAATTTCGCTAGCTGCTGAATTGATGTCAATAATATGGATAGTTTCTCTGAAAAAGCAAAGGCCGTGTGAAAGATACAGATTTTCGAACAGGAAAACCTAACTTTGTACATGAAGCCAGGAATGTCGATTGGGGAAGGGGCAAAAGATGGGAGGGGGCTATTACCCTTGCCCTAGATTTTGATATAACGTTTTATAAATTTCCCCAGAAGATTGGAAAAAAGTATCCCCCACACCCAAAGATGTTGAAAATACTTTTTTTTATCTTCATAAAAAACAATACCCCCTCCCATACAATTTCGTGAATTAGTGCCACTGCAAGAAGTCACGGTTTTGCTTCTTGTAGTGAAATAGAATATTATGAGTAAAAACGCAAAAATCTTAATTGTATTGCAGACAAGGGTCCGAAGCCAGCTACTCCCTCATTGTACACTCAAGTCCAACTATAGCTATGGATCCCGGGCATTTGCGAGGATACGGGCTATTCAGATTTAATTCATGCTATTTTACTAAAAAACGGATTAAAACTAATCCCCCCCCCCTATATTTCAAAAATACTTTTGGTACCTTTATCAAAGAAAAACATCAACGAAAAAAAAAACATCCTTGACCCTGTTCGCTGCGCTGCTAAAGATTGTGAAAATAATAAAACTGAAAATAATAAACTAAAATAATAATAATAATAAAAATAATAAAAGTCCGTGCTCTCTAAAGGGTCTGGGTTCCAAAGTTGCAGTCATTAACGAGTTTCGGGGGAGAAGGGTGGGCTTTTTGCAGTGAAATTGAAAAGTGAAATAGAACATGTTGCTTACCTTCCAGGCACTCGAACGATTCTTCAGTGAAATCCTAAAAGAAATATCTTTTAAAAAAAGCTACATATATGTTATCAATCTCAAAATATTTTTAAACGAACTTCTCAAGAAATAAGATGTTTTCTGCTGTGGCAAGTGGCAAGCAGACAGATATTTTGGTTATATCTAATCCAGAAAAAAAGGAAATACCTAATTAAGAACAACAATAATTCACATTTCAAAACTAAACGATAACTTTTTTGGAACGGCGGATCTGTGGTGCGTCTGGACCTTGGACTTCAGTTCATTAGAGTTGAAATGCATTAAACTTCAAGCGTTTTACCCTCCATAGTCAAGTTAATCTGGCCATATTACCACCGAACTCTAGTTGGACTTTTCATAACTCCCGTTAATAAGCAGGGTTGTCAACTTCTCGCATTCATTCTAAAATAGTTTGTCATACTGACGAAGAATCATACTTCTGGCTTTCGGACCTTAAGTTTGACGTGACTGCGGTCAAACCAAATGCAATAGCTCATGGTCCGAAAAAAAAAACTATTGATGCAAAGATTCTTGCAAATCCAATAAAATAAAAATTTTAAAAAATTAAAATTTTATAAAGGGCAAAACCTTCAAGTAAGATATTCAAAAACCTCCAAAGAGAAAAACTAGATCAAATAAGCTAACGCATTCTAGATAATAGCATAAAAAGATGAAAAAACTGATGTTTTACAAAAATAAAGGAAAATGAAATAAAATGAAGTTTAGATAACTATGTTTTTTTTCGTTTTGTTCTGTTTTTAAGCTTTTGTTCTTTTTCTTCATATTTTTAATTTATTTTTTAGTATTTTAACTGTTTTTATCTAGGTTTTATTCAAATTGCAGTTGATAAAAGCTATTGGATATGAGGCCACAATATCCGAACATTTTAGTGAAATAATTACTCGTTAATTTACATTAATTTCTTTTGGCTTTCATTTGGCTGTTTTCTATCTCGCTGTGTATTATTGCCGAGATATTCGTGTAGGTTAGTTTGGCCATCACTGTTTAAGTACTGTCACTGTCTTAGTTAATAGCCTGCCACCGCCTGTTGGATGAACAGATCCAATTGAATCACTGAATTTAATTTAAAAATAAAGAGGATAATCCCAAAGACGCATCCTATATCCCCTTAGAAATATTTGAGACAGAGACAAAATAAACGAAAATCTCCATGCTTTGGATTATATTTTTTTTGCACTTTTCACCTCACCCCTCTCAATGGTGAATCCAAAATAATTTTTAAAAACTGCGGCGCAAAGTGCCACAGTTTTACTGCAATTTCACTGGAATCTTGCTTTTTGCTGGTGAAACAGCCGGTATACTCCCCCCTTCCCTCAACTATGGCAGGCGACACCATAGCTACTATTTTTAAAAAAAGGTGATATGTAATATGTTCTGCGCGATTGTTGTTTATACTCGACAGTCTTAAACTAAGCCCGTTGGATCAACTGGTCTAACCCACTTTACTTTCCTGTTTCGGTTTTCAATATAGTTTATTCAAAGGTTCACACAAGCCTTTTCTTTGGGAGGGGGGGGGTGCATAAGTATAGTTTACATGAGAGGGAATTCAAAATCATAGACAAAAATTTTGCTCGCGGTTCAAACCTTTTCTTTCTCTAGTAAAGTTCATGCCATGTAACCAAGGCTACATCCAAGGGGTGAGGGGTTAGGGAGTATGACTCCCCGAAATGTTTTTCCGACTCGTAAAAACGTAAAAAAAAATAAACAAATTTTTGATGCGTTTTCTATACACAAAATTTGTACCCCCCCCCCTCCCACCCCCGTAAAAAATTCTGGATACGGCCCTGCATGTAACATAACGTTTTTTGAGTAAACGCAGTTGGAAAATCCATTAACGTTCGACTTCAAATCCATTCAAGTTTTCCTTCGGCACTGTCGAAACCAAGGAAATACCATTCAAGGCAAAAAAAAAGACACATAAAAAAACATTTTCAAAAATTAAACAATACTTTGTTTCGCGGCGTGAAGTTCTTTTTGGCAGTTAAAGAAATAACGAACCATCAAACATTAGTTAGTCTAACGACAATCCGATTTTCGGCATTGTCACGCCTAAAAGTTATATCTGAAATTTTTACCCTTTTGAGATAGTTGCCAAATATCGTTTGCTAAGCTGTTCTCAATAGGAGCATCAGTAGGACAATTCGATCAGGAGGATTAAAGCGTTACTGAACATATAATGCCCTGCTGAGCTTTACTTTGAGAACATGTTGTTAAACGGTTATTGACAATTATCTTTAAAGTATGAAAATGTCAAATGTGATCCTAGGACTGACAACGGCTTTTGGCTCTAAATAAGAGGTAAAATGATGTTCTGTTTTGCATCTTAATGACCATAACAACTTCTTTTTTCTTTTTCATCGCTCATTATTGGCTCGTTAGATTTAGGACCAACCTCTTTGCACTGACGGGGGGGGGGGGTATCTCCGCGCAGGACAGTTTTCTAATTTTGGTTGGCATCCTAATGTTGGTTCGCACACTTGTCATTCTACTGTTCCTAACTTTTCTCAAACTTTTTTCCAAACTTTCTTGGTGAGAAAGCACAACTGGCTATTCTACTTTTAACATATTCACTGCATCCACCAGCACCGTTTCCAGCGTCTTCCACCGTCTTCCAGTTAGAACAATCGTTCTGAATTATATAAGAAATACAGAACGCTTAAACATTGTCTGATCGCTATTGCCTTGTTATGCCCATGGAAGGAGGCCACGGCCAGTCGTTGGACTCGTGATATATAGTTGGTATTAGTATTTTTTTTTCCTATGTATTTTAGTAGTTTTATTTGGTAGTTTTTATTTTATTTTAGTAGTTCTTTTATGTATTTTTCTGTAGTTTGTGAAATACCATGTATTGGTTTACCCACGTAATAAAATCATATCATCAGCATCATCATCCACCGTCTTTAAGCGGCGAATAATTCAGACATAATAACCCTGTAATTACAAGATACAAAAATACTTCAGCTCAACTCCAAAACCAGTAGCATCGGTTTTTTATTTATTTAAGTATTTGCAATTGCAAATACATATCTTACATATTTGAATAAAAACTTTATTTTTGCCGAATATAATTGTATTCACATATCATAATATAATGTCCAAAGAATAACTGTAAATTATGACCTAACCAAAATCAAGCATCAGAGCAGATATTTTTTCGGGGGGGGGATTTTTATTAATAATCATATGTCAAAGAAAACATCATGCTTAGCTTAGCAAGCTAGACATTTAATATTACTGTCTGATGATACACGTATCTTGTCTCTTCTGTGCAAGTTACAACAGTAGGCTTGTAGCAAAATTGCAATTTTCACGGGGAATAAAGTAATTTTAACTGAATAAATGGAAAGGTAAAATTTTAACTGAAATTATAACTGAAAATAATATAGCTGAATTATAGTAAATTATAACTGAAAAGGCTAAATTCTAGAAGATGGGCTTTTGTCTAGCTTGGAAATTAGTCAAGTTGGGCCATCAAACATTTCAGAGTATAAATTATAGTCTGTGAAGGTCTTTTGAAACATCTACCTTTACGTACCCCCTCCCAAAGAGAACTGACGGGATAAAATTCGTGTTATAAAAATGACACTTCAAGAAATAGATCTGAGGCCCAGAACTGAGGCCCAAGCAAGGTGTTTTGAACCTCATATCTTTCGTAAATCCTAACTTGTGCGGTTTAAAGGGTTTGAAAAATGCGTCTTCACTTGGAAAAAACCCGCTCAAAGCAAAAGAATTGTGTTTCCGAAACATACAGTCGAATAATAAGAAAACGAAAGAAAGCTGCAAAAACCGAAACTATGGAAGAAAAAAAAACCTTTAAAAAATGAATAATAATATATTAATGATAAATTAATAATAAAAATATATTAATAATAACACATTGTAATAATATATTACGTAATAATGAGATATACATTACCTGAGCATTTGCCTGCCAATTTTGATTGCTTAACAGCATCAAGAACAAAAATAAACGCCACATGACTCTAAAAAAGAAAATGTTTGATATATTAATTAGAACTTCATAAATGCATTAATTACTAATATTAACTAAATTGCAAAAACAACTTTATCAAGTCCATACTAATATTTTCTGAAAACCAAAAAGATTTTCCAAATTCTTTTTAATTGTTTTCTTGTGTTTGTTTCATGGACTTGGTCAAATAGGCCTCTGAACGGTCTGCGAAACATCAAATTTATTGAAGCCAACTTTATTAAGCCAATAGTAACATTTTCTGAAAACAAAAAAGATTCCTTAAATTCTTTTTAGTTTTGATTGTTTAATAGAATTGGTCAGATGGGTATCTGATCAGTCTGTGCAAAATCATTTATTTATTGATAGTGATTTGTGGTAGTTTTACGCTTGGAAGATTATTTGACTTTACATCTGCTCATTTTTGGCTTAATGGAGCTCTTTAATTTTCTTTGAAAAACTTGGTTTATGGATTTTTTTAAAATTAATTAACAATAATAAGTTAAATTGAGCTTTATATGTAGTATTCTAGATAAATAAATTCCCAAAACATGTTAGCACTGAAAATGTATCTAGGGGAGAAGGTAATCTTTGCTAAATACTTCCGGATGCAATAGACAATTGAGGTCTTGGAGGGTGTTGAGTCATGAAAATAAAAACAACCATAAACGAAATCAGAACCTGAATTGCATCGGAGGGTGTTGAGTTAGGACAGTGAAACCACTATTTGTCTCCATGTTCTATTCTTAGCTATACGAATGTGTTGTCAAGCTCCAATCTCTACTCTTTCCTGTTTTGAAGGCTTAGAAGATACTGCAGAGAAGACAGACAAAAAAAAAAAAAAAAAAAAAATGGTAATTCGTTTCACTAAAAAAAAACTCAGACTTTAAAAGTATTTTTGAATTGCCTAGAGTGTGTCAGCTGATGCTCTCTCTTTTAATGCCCTTGCAGCAATAACCTACATGAAATGGCCTACAACAGGGACAGTGGTGTCGTTGCGGGGGGGGGGCGATTATCCCTCCCACCCCTAATAATTCAGAGAAACATTATTATATAGCCATGCCCCTTGACTCTCCAAATGCACACCCCTTTTACCCACCAATTAAAATTCTGGAGCTACGCCTCTGACCAGGGGTTTTCAAACTTAAAAAAAAAAATTACCAAATAAATATGAAACAAAATAGATGAAATATACCAAAATAAGAAACCACTAAAATGTATTCCATGGTTTAGTTTAATATTCTACCAATAGAATATTAAAAAGGGTGCAATCTTACATTCAGTTTCAACAATCACTTAATTTATCATCTAAATTACTTACTTACTTACTTACTTAATTTACCATCATACCATCACTTAATTTACCATCTTACTTAATTATTTACTTACTTACTTAATTTACCATCATACCATCACTTAATTTTACTCTGTAAAAATTTCAGCTGTGTCTCTATTCTGAACTGAACGTTAGGCAACATTCTGAACTGAATGTTGCAAAGCATATCCTACTTCACAACATCCAGAAGA
Organism: Artemia sp. Qi Xiang Cuo; assembly: GCF_049724085.1. NCBI lineage: Eukaryota > Metazoa > Arthropoda > Branchiopoda > Anostraca > Artemiidae > Artemia > Artemia sp. Qi Xiang Cuo. Next base: position 12,249,770 of record NC_142812.1, on the reverse strand, counting down.
TTTATATTTATTGAATTGTCAAAGTCGCTTCTAGTTTAACTATGTCTCAGGCCCCCCTTCATGTTCATTCCTGGATATCTCCGGTCCAACTTTTCGCACTTGCATCCCAAATCTAATGGGGCTAGATTTAGCCTTAGACTATTAGTGGTGTCAATTCGCAAAAAGGTAGGGGAGGGCATCTATTTTTCCGAAGTATAGGAGAGGACTTAGTTATTTTTTTTCAATGAAAATATCCTTTAAAACAGTGACAGATCCAGAGGGGGGCGGAGGGGGCACCCCCTAACGTAGTCTAAAGTAGTGCAATTTACTTAATTAACGCAAGTTTGCGTTAATTAAACTTGCTCCTAACGCAAGTTTATCGGATCAACCTATTTCCTCCCCCCTCCCCTAAAAAATTCTGGATCCGCCCTTGCTTCAAAAAGGCACTGATCAATGAAAATGCTCTAAAAAACCGTTTTTCTTCAAAATCCGGAGAGTGGCCAAAAATATAGGGAGCAAATGCTTCCCTCCCTCTTGCCAAATGACAATACTATAGGCTATATGCAAAAATTAGCTGATTCTGTTTTTTTTTTTCAAATTGAAATTATTTGGTATAAGTGAGCTGGTATAAACCAACAAAAACAGCTAACTTTTTATGCATTAACATTAAGCCAAAAATTAGCAGATACCAGAACACAATTTGCACTTTATTGAAAACAAAATATATTTTACATATTTTCACTTTTGTTTACTTATCAGTATAGCTATGTATATTAAACTAACAATCCGCAGTCATTTGTTTATTTTTTTATTTTTTTCAGTAATTGGCTTAATACGTGGTTATATCCACGCATAAGGGAAAAGCGGGGGTATGCCGTTCAACTTGAAACGACTCTAATAATCCAACAATACAGGGTCGTGTCGAGGGGGGGGGGTTACCCGGTTTGAACCCCCACCCCGAAATGTTTGTCTCACTCGTAAAAACGTAAAAAAAACGGATATAAACAAATTTTGTATGCTTTTTTTGTGTTTTTTTGGGGTAACACCCCCCCCCCAAAAAAAAAAATGTTTTTTAGTAAGACCCCCTCCGAAAAAAATCCTGGGTAGGGCCTTGCAGCAATATAAACAAAAATTATCTAAATGTAATGAAGAAAGAACTTTAAAAGCACAGTGTCAGGTTTAGAAAAGGGATTAGAACGTAGACGTTAAAGGGATTAGACGTTAGAACGTAGAGATATTGTATGAGGCGTGGTGTAAAGTTTAAAAACAAACAACTAATTTTATATCAAATCTTTCCATGCTTTTACATCTTTGAACTGAAGAGTATACGATCTTTAAAATAAAAATATTCCTTTCGTAAGTGTTCTGAAAACTGAAATGAATACTTAAAAGCAGCGAAATCACGCAACGACAAATGTTTTAAACTGAGAATGTTTAACATTCTTAGCACTTAAAATAATTATATATCAATGTTTAGTATAAGGCTAGCTTATTGATTAACAATTTCAAATTAAGCTTTTATTCGTTTTGTAATTCAGTAACTACTGTGTAAAAAATCCTTCGCTTCGATATTCTCATTAAGTTTTTACCAAAACCTTTTACCTTTCACCTGGGTGGTTTCGGGGAGGGGGGAATCTCCCTGACCCTACCTTATCCCCCAATCGGCACCCATATGGTCCCATATATCCTTCCTTAACGTATGAGGTTGAATTTTTTAGGAAGAGGGTTTTTAAAGACAAAGCTAGTCAATTTCTGGCTTTGTTTTTCTTCATATTTTACATAACCCAAGTGGCGGATCAAGGGGGGCGAGGGCAGCGCGCGCCCCCTAACGTAGTCTAAAGTATTGTAATTTACTTAATTAACGCAATTTTGCGTTAATTAAACTTGCTCCTAACGCGTTTATCAAATCAACCTATTTTGCACCCTCCCCTAAAAAAGTCCTGGATCCGCCCTTGCATAACCCTTTCACTTTTAGGAAGGATCTGGGTGACACAAACATGGACGCGTGAAAGTTTCATTTTCCTAGCCTAACCCCTTTCCAAGATACCCAAAAGTAGCTAAAGTAGAATTTTACCCTTTTGGCTTTTCTTTTAGACCCCCCCCCCCAAGAAAAATACGTGCAGGCCTGAGATTCCCCTACGTTTGTTAATTACAATCTCTGGTAAAAAAAAAAATTGTCTTGGCATAGCTTAACTTGGAAACTATGCCTAGAATATGTATTAAAAAAGTAACTCACAGACTAAAAAGAGCTTAAAGAGCCCAAAACAGGATATATGTCAATATAAAAATATCCAAGACAAAAATATTTCACAACATATCCAAACTTGGCAGTCAAATTCTATGTACACTGGTACAGAAAATAGTTAAACTAAGAAAATGGTGATTTCGTGGTACAGCAGTAGAATACCTGAAGAATCGCTTCAGGTAAACACTGACGTCACTAAAGCGGTATTTCTTACTCCTGGTAAAATTGGTATAAAACCGGGTAGTCAAAAAATGTACCTGTAAGGTATTATTTGATTGCCTTAAGAATTTTTCCGATTGTATGAATAGGCAACAGTATACCTAGCCTAAAGGCAAGACCTAGTGCTAATAATTTGAATTTCTTTAAGGGGTTTCACACTAGTTTGTTTCTTATACACCAGCAAAGAGAGTGAACACGAGTAGGTGCATGCAGAGGGATTTTTTCGAAGGGGGGGGGGAGTATACAAATTCGGAGACAAGAAATTAGGGTAAAATTCTACTTTAGCTACTTTTGGCTATCTTGGGAACGGGTTAGGTTAGGAAAATGAAATTTTCAGGGATGGGCCTACAGGCTAAAATGTCCCGGGAAGGTATTTTGAAATACCTACCTCCACTCCTTCTCCCTCTAGAGGGTCAAAATTTGCCTACATGACAGATCTATAGGCTACCTATTGAAATTTTGACATAACAACATTTTACCTTAATTTCAGTTATCAGTTTCTTTTTCTCTGGCTTTAGCTGTGAAAATGCAATTTCAGTTATTTGAGCAGAATTTTAAGACATAGCCTATAAATAGTTTATTTCCAAAATTTAGGAAATGTATTTGCATATCTTTAAAACCTTATAAATTGGGATTGAGCAAAGTTGTGAAGCTGAAAACCATTTTGTTGTACTTCATTTAAGCAGAAGATCTATTTTGCAAGGTTTAACTTCTGTAACTCACATATTTTTAAAGGTCATCATAGGTCAGGACCCTCTAGAGAGAGAAGGAGTGGAGGTGGGTACTTCAGAATATCTTCCTAGGACATGCTTTAGCCTGTAGACCCATCCCTAAAAGTCTGATTTTCCTAACCTAACCCCTTTCCAAGATAGTCAAAAGTAGCTAAAGTAGAATTTTACCGAAATTAGAATCAGGTAAAGTATATAAAAAGCACAGGCAAGAATTGGAAGCCATAGATTTTGAGGTACTGATGCACAGGGGCGAATCTCCAGCATTTTTTTTGGAGGGGGGGAGGGGTCCATGTTCGGATAGTCAAAGGGCATGGGGTGTATAATATTTTTTTTCTTCACATTATTGGGGGGGGCCTGCCCCCTTGCCACCCCCAAACGACACCACTGCTGGTGCATTATGCGGGCACCGGGAAGAAGTCAAGTTTGGTTAATGCTAATGAAATAAAATAAAATAGGATGAATATATAATGGTTTAGAAGCAAATTTTGGCTATATATTTGGACATTAAGGAGGGGGGATAAAGCATAGCATATATTAAATGCGTAACCTAACCAAACCTAGGTACGTTCCACCCTAAACCCTCTAAAAACAATCGTTTAAATACTGTAACTCATTGAAAAACAACGCTTTGCAGTCATTTATCTAAAGCGGTCTCTTGCAAATAGCCCGTTTGACGGGTTTTGTGACTAGTTTTCTTGATACGGTCTAAAGCAGTGCCCGCATAATGCACCAGTACCGATTTTGATTCTATCTAATCCAAGTCGATTTTATTGAGATTTGAGAGCCAATCACCCATCCATAGGGGCACCAATTCACGAAGCCATAACGGGGGGGGGGGGTTAAAGTGTATTTTCAAAATCTAGGATGAGGAGTAATTTTGTTATTTGATACTTGTGTCTTATAGCCACCACACTCAAGTTCAGTCGAGAAGTGAAGTTCGGTTAAGGCTAATGAAATAAAACTAAATATGATGAAATATAATACTTAAACAAAATTATGAAAACTACAACAAAGAATTATGGAAGGGGGGCCATCCAGAGTGCATTCTATTAAATACATAATCTAAACTAAGTATCCTAACCAAACCAAAATACCAACTAAATTTTTAATTAAAATATAGCTACAATGTAGTTTCCCACCGAGCCGAAGCTAATATTTTCTGGTATTTGCCAGTCTGCCAAGCACGCCGGCAGAAAATTTTCCAGGGGGGGGGGGGGGCAAACCCCAAAAGATCAGTGGTGGTTGGGTGACAGGGAATATATCCCAGAATAATTTTTCCGTAGGAATAAGTTTATTTTTAAATACTTTTAGGAAAAAACTTTCAAATAAAAAGAGCAATTAAATCGCTTGCAAAATGAAACAAAATACACCCCCCCCCAAAAAAAAAGCCAGTAATCTTATTGAAAATCTCTTCATTAGATACATCATATCAGAGAACCCTACCATAGAGGTTTCAAGCTCCAATCTTCCAAATGTGGAATTTCGCTTTTTTTTAGAAGAAATATCGTCGATTCATGTTTATTTGTTTTGTTTATTTTTTGTTGTTGTTTGTTTATTGTTTTTGTTTATTTTTTGTTTTTGTTTGTTTATTGTTTTTGTTGTTTGTTTTGTTTATTGTTTTTGTTGTTGTGATAATTATTTGTTTTGTTGTTTCCCAAGGGTGATTGTATCAAACTGAAGGCTTAAAATAATTGGGGGGGGGGAGGATAGCTCATTCAAACGTAAATTTAAAGCTCCTTTTTAAGTGATCATACAGATTGGACCAGGGAAAAATCTTGTTTTTTTGCTATTTTAGAGCACAAAAATACGACTTTACCCCGAAGAGGATGAATTTTTAATCAATTTAAAATTCTGAAAAGCCAATTGATTTAAAAGTATGAATACCTATATTTTAGGCTTTCCAGTTGTGAAAGAAGCAATGCCACGCGGTGGCAGCACTGGATTCAACTAAGATGATTCGCTTTATTTGTAATGAAATTAGGCTATGTTTGGCCATGTGCCATTACGTATCAGCTATAATGAGGGAGGGATGAGTCATTGTTTAGGCGGGGTAGGGTAGATTCCTAAAAAATACATTTCAATGGACAAACTGCTTACTCTTCGCGAGGCTTCAACTGAAAGCAAGGAAAAGATTTGAAACCTATTTGAACAGATTATTCTTTATATGAATGGGGCTGTCTCCTCCTTGGCTTCTTACTCTTTACTGTGAAGTTTGGCTTTTTTCCAATTTTTTCAGAAAATTTGCAGTTGGAAAGATAAGATCTTTCAAAGCACCAAAAATACTTTTGTTTAATGAGCAAGGTGTTGAGAAGGGGGCAGTGCCCCTTACATACTGAAGTAATTTATATTTATTTTAAGTTTTGAACTTGCTCCTTACTTTAGTTGAAAACCCTTTTCTATTTGTTTAATTTCATTTCATGAAACTGTAATGTTTTATGAACGCAGTATTTTTGGTAACGCAGAATAAACAATCAATATTTAAGTGATGTCTGTTTGGATTTTATGGGTAATCAAACAGTTCGTGGTAATGAACTGTAAGTACGGCTCAATAGTAACCGAAACTCTAAAAAATTGAATTTTGATATTAATTGATATATCAAAAGAATTGACTTATTATGATGATTCCAAATATATAAGCTTCATTAAGTTTAGATTTACCCATCAAAAGCTATGAACCTGAGAATATTTGTCTGATTTTCTAAAAAAAGGGGGAAAGACCCCCTCGAAGTCATATAATTTTAATGACTACCTCAGCATAGTTGAAAAGCCCAGTAACGATATCTTTAGAGGTAAAACGAGTTACTAGAGGTGTAACTATGTCTTTAGAGGTAAATAGCCCCTGGGGAAAGGTTTTTAAATTATAAAATTTACCTATTTTTTATTTGTTATTGGGAATATTTATGCATTTTTCGGGTGATGAGGGGAGGAAGAATTTTCTGCTGAGATTTTTCTGATTTTACACGAGATAATTTTCCGTGGAGAGAGAAGTTTTCAGGGGGTGAACTTTTCAGGGGAAATTTTACACATGTTGAATTTGCCAGAATTAGATATGAGATATATGAGAGATATACATTTATTAAAAAAGAAAACAAACACTATTCGCCTTTCGCCTGCCAAGAAAGACAATAAGCTTGAAAGGGCAAGCGAGGTTATCACTCTCATCTAATTAAAATAACATTCATACCTTGATACTAAACACACAAGAAAATTATCTGATTAAGGAATAAATTAAAAAAGAGATAAAGAGGAAGATACAAGAAGTAGATAGAAAAAAAAAGAAAAAAGAAAAAAGGAAAACTAAATCGGGGAAATACCTTAAATAGAATGACAACCTGGAGTGGGCATAACACCAAATTCACTCACTAGATAAAAGAAACGTCTTTGCCCGTGACTTGAAAGCCGGAAGACTAGGCGCATTTTTCACACACTCGGGCAATATATTCCAAACATGGGGACCATAATGGCGAATCACAAAAGATACCCGAGTGGTGCTCCTAAACTCATGAGTTAAGTCATCAGCTTTTCTTGCATTATGATCATGAAGGTCTCTATTAAAAGTAAAAATATTTTCAAAAGCAGGGGTGAGCAGCTGATTCAAATATTTACACGAGAAAATCGCGACTGGGTAATCTCGAATTTGGGATACATCCATTAACTTATTCTTTTTAAATGCTCATAAGCAGGAACCTCATCAGAATCATCAAATTCAGATAATAATTTTACAGCTCTATTCTGAAGTTTTTGTACTCTTTTAAAACATGTTACAAAATTACTTGCCCATATAGAGCATCCGTAGCTAATATATGGGTAAAATAAAAAAAAATAAATCATTTTCAGGATCTTTTTTAGGACTAGATTTTTAATTCTTTGCATCACCTCAAGGCCTTTTTTTAATTTTTCAGCTATTGCACTGGAATGGTTTTCCCATAACAGGTTTTCATCAATTAAAAACCCCAAATACTTCGTTGTTGCTACTCTCTTTATCACATTTTCATGAACCGTGATATGGTCATTTCCAGCACTAGAAGAAAGTCTAGAAAATATCATGAAAAAGGTTTTAGAAAAGTTTAGGGTTAACATATTTTGCTGAGAAAAAGCTGGAAATTCAGAAACTGCATTATGAATTTTATTACATAAAACATCAAGTGAAGGCGCTGCCAGAAAGAGCAAAGTGTCATCTGCAAACAGGATGACACCAGCCTCTGACAGGTAGTGTTTCACTCGATCAATGAAAATAATGAAAAGTAGAGGTCCCAAGATTGACCCTTGTGGGACCACACACTCTACTTTTTTTTTTGAAGATAAAGATGACACATTCTGAACTATCTGATACCGTTTGTGTAGATACGATGAAAACCACTCCAGACTTGAACCCTTCACCCCAATCGAGTCAAGAGCTTGAATAAGCTCTGAGTGGTCCACCGTATCGAACGCTTTTTTCATATCCAAAAACCCAGCTGCAGGTATGAGACCAGCTTCAAATGCATCACTAATCCAATCAACCAATTTCAGAACTGCTATATCCATAGATAGCCCTTTTCTGAACCCAAATTGATTTTCCATTATAATTTGATTCTTTTCAGTATAATAATTTAACCGGGCATGTACCACTTTCTCATATAGCTTAGAGAAAAATGGGAGAATAGATATAGGTCTTTGATTCAATGGGTCATCTTTTTTACCTCCTTTATGAAGAGGAATCACTCTTGCAATCTTTAGTGCTTCGGGGAAGACTCCAAGATCTAAAGAAAGGTTAATGAGGTGCGTCAACACAGGTAAGACACTCGTTTTTGCGGCCTTTATGAGTTTCAGGGAAAACTCGTCCATCCCGCTAGAGCTTGACTTCATCGTACCCAAGAATCGTGCCACTTCCCGTTCCGAATACCTTGCAAACTCAAAGGCATTCTGACTTACAGGCTGTCTTTTAACGACAGATCCAAAACTCGCAGATGTGTGTAGTTTAGCCCGCGCTTGATTGCGCAGTTTTTTTCCTTCATTTGCAAAATAACCACACAGAAATTCAGATATGTCTTGAGAATCAGTAAGACGACCACCTGTAGTCTCCATGACTCTCACCTCCTCCTTACTCTGAAATTTACCCAAAAGTTTATTTATTGTTTTCCATGTATTTTTCATATCCCCTTGATTTTCATGAAATTCATTTTGGAAATAAAGTTTCTGAGCATTCCGTTTTACTGAATTTAAAATATTCCGAAATCTTTTGAATTTTATAAAACTATCTGAATGATCAGATAGATATTCAGATAGATATCATCTGAATGATCCTTTAAATAATTCACATATAGTTCGTTTTTCTGCTTTATTGAAACTAGAATAGCTTTTGATATCCATGGTTTCTTAGGAAAATTTCTATTAGTGTTTATTCTTCGCAAGGGACATGTTTCATTCATTACATTCGTCACTATCTCACTGAATAGGTCATATGCAGTATTTGGACACTTTTCCTTTATTACACTCGAGAAATTTGTTTCATCTATCATATTTGCAAAACTCTTTAGGTTTTTATTATCCATTTCACGGTAAAACGAAGTTCTTTCATTTCGTTTATTTTCCTTTGACTGATTTAGCTTTATTTTACTTATTAAAAGAAGGTGATCCGAGCCGTCGGACACGACCACATCTGCTTGGGATCTTTCAAGCAATCCACCATTAAAGAAAAAATTATCAATTAAAGATGCCGAGAGATGCGAAATCCGAGTTGGAATAGTCACAAGAAGAAAACTATCATGTGACACCATCATATTAACAAAATCTAAGCTATTCGCTCTTTTTATAGTAAATCTATATCACAATCTCCCATCATAAATTTGTTTTTATTTTCATTATTAATTTTATCTAACAATGGTTCAAATTCATCAAGAAAAAAACTAATATCACATGACGGATTTTTGTAAATTAATCCCAAAATCAAGTTTCTTTCCCCTTCATTTTTTATTTCAATGAAAAGTGTTTCGACCCTACCTTCAAGCCACAGGGAAAGGTCATCCCTAACCCAATCTTGGGTACCTTCACTAATCAAAAGGCCTAGACCGCCCCGCTCCATGGTTGTCCGTTCTCTTCGCTCGCAAATATATCCTGGGAAAGAAAAATCCCATGGCAGTGACCTTCTAGAAACAAATGTCTCACAAAGACCTACAATACACGGTTTCTTATCTAGCGAACTTAAAATCTCACATAAAGAAGAATATGCCATTCTTAGACCTTGACAATTCCAGAAAACGATCGCTCTTTCTGCACTCGCAGGATTTGAATACTCATAAAGATTATTTGGATTCACATAATTACTAGGGCGACAAGTCAAAGAAAAATTATCTATGCATTCATCATCCCCCGCAAGTGTGTCACGAGCTTGGCTTCCAAGAATAAACCGGTTTTTTTCAAATTCATTCAAAGGATCATAATATACATTCGCACTGATTGAAGAGGGTGATTACCTTTACGACAAAAAAACATACTGATAGGCAGAAAGAAGAAGGGAAAGAAACGAAAGGAACGGAAAATTTGGCTAGAAAATAAAAAAAGGAAAACAAGCATACAAGTAATTCAACAACACAATTTACACAACACAAAATTATATGGTCAGATTCGGCAAACGAACCACTTCAGCCATAGCTCGAATTTTACGGATCTCTCCCACTGAGTTTTTTCCAAAAATCGTCCCGTTATTCGACCGAACATTTCTGTTTCCAAGCTTACTTTTAGCCAAGTCAAGAATCTGTTTCTTTTTTGATGTTAGGTACTCGGTGACAAAAATTCCCGACCGAGCAAGCTTTGACTTACATGCAAACACTTTTCTTGCAATTTCAACAGACTTGAACGCAACCAACACAGGTAAAGGACGCTTTTTTGCATTTACAATGGTGTCTGAATCAGTATAATTTGCTCGAAATTTAAATACAGAAACTACTGCGGTCGAAGAAAAATCAGAAATTTGCATTGTATCTGTAACCACATTGAATACACACTCAGAGATGGGAAGACCCCCACTGTGGTCAACACCTTGAAATGCGAGCTGATTCAGTCTTTTTTCCTGCTCTATATCATCAAGACGTGCTTCAAGCTGTTCAACCCTATTTTCCAGGGCTAGGTTTGCGTTTTGAAGAGCCCGTAGTTTGTTTTCAATCTCATCAAACTTAGCCGAATACTGAACGAGTATAGAGTCGTGAATCTGAGAAACGAAATAGTTAAACATATCCGCCCTATTTTACATTCAAACTTTTTTGCAAACTTATTTTTAAATATCATTACAGAGACTGGATTTAAGTGTGTCCAAGTCCAATAAAACAGAGTTTACTGAATTCACCGATGTATTTGGTAAACTCGAACCAGTAATCTCAAGATGCTTATGAGGAAAATCAGCTAATTCCGCAAAAGCGTTCGCAACGCCTAATTCATTTTTCTTCTTAGCCTCCTTTGAAATGCTAACAAAGTTCGAAAACTGTGAGGCTGTTGTTGTCACGATTTCATGGCTTCCGTAACAAAATACAACGTAAGATATTTTATTGTTCTTGGCCTTAATTATGTCCAACACTCGGCAGGGCCATGGTGGATAACTTCTGTATTTTGCTAGAACAACAGCATCCTTTTCGAACTGAACCATTGAAATGTATTATCAAATAGACAAAAAACTACACTTAACTTTGAATAGGTAGGTCAACGTGAGCTTATGAATCACCTTATGATCGGTTCATCCGTCCAAATATCCAACAAAATTGTTGTATCCAATTTCATTCAATATCAAGTTCATTATTCATTAATTATGTCCAACAAATCATATCCAATTTCATTCAATAGGTCACTGCGCTTTTGTAGGTAACAGGTTTTAGATAATGTAATACAAATCACACACAGGTCCTTTCGCTTTGAACAACGAATGATTCCTATACCAAATTTCTTTATATGTCTTGCTTTTTCTTTACCGATTTAATTTTAGACAAGGAGATGTTAAGGGTAATTTTCCGGCGTGAATTTTTGCCTGGATTGAATTGCCCAGAGGATATTTCTGTTCGGAGGGGGATTTTTCCTTGGATATTGAGCCAGGTATCCTGGCGTTATTAAAAAATCGATCAGAAATTAAATAAAAAAAGCAATTTTTTTAAACTGAAAGTAAGGAGCAACATTAAAACTTAAAACGAACAGAAGCTATTACGTATATGAGGGGGGTAGCCCCTTCCTCAACCCCTCGTTTTTTTACCCTAAAGTCTAAATTTTGCGCGAATTCTTTAAAAACAACTCCTGAAACACAAGGGTCGTTTAGAACAATTAGAACAATAGAACAATAAATAACTTTTGTAAAGTGCCGAAAAACTGTAGTGTGTAGAGCGAGGTTTTGAGGAGGGGGAAAGTTCTCCCTACATACGTAATAATTTCTGCTCGATTTAAGTTTTAATGTTGATCCTTACTTTCAGTGGAAAAAAACTTTTTTTTTATTTAATGAAGATTACAACCATTTTTCTAAAGGCAATGAAAAAAGTATGTCAATTAAAGTAAAAGTATATAAAAATTGAAAAAGTAACTAATATAAAGATTTAACAAAAAACAATAGCCTACTTAAAAAAAAAAACTAAGATAAAAACTCCCAGCATTCAGTTCTGTTGAGCAATGCCGAAGCATTGGACGGATATTTTTTAACAATATCGACAGTTTTGAACTTGGTTATCAAACACCAAAATATTTAATGCCGGTAGACTCAATTGTTTATAGTCAAAGTAGTTTGTTTATAGTCATATATAGTCATATAGTCATAGTCATGTTTATAGTAGTGTGTTTATAGTCATTTATAGTATTGTTTATAGTCAAAGTAGTTTGTTCAACGTAAGACTAAGAAAACCCAATAAAAATTTTTAATTCAATATTTTTAGTTTGATTTTGAATACCAAAAGCCAATATATTTGACACCTTTATACTTCATACTGTGAAAATTTTAATCTTTTTCAAAGTGACAAATAGATAAATACAATCACTCCTGAAAAATATATAAATGATAATAAAAAACAAAAAACGTATCCGTTCAGGAGGAAAATACAAAAATTCCCAGCATTCTGTTCAGGGGAAACATTTCTGATTATAGTGGCTTCATATATCAGATCATGGATACTCTGATAATGCAAGCAAAAGTTGACGGCATTTTTTTTTTACTGAAATTGCCCCTTATTAAGTTGTTTTCCTTGTGTTTTCTTTAATTATACGAACTTTCTTGTGTACTAATAACTGCACTAAGTACTAATAAACAAATACATATTTAGGATCGCCATAAATAGTTGGTTCTTTTATTTAGTGTTATCAATAGTTAGGCTATTACACTTTCGTTATAGAGTCAAAATCTGCTGGAAGGCAGTCAACGATGTGGCAACACACATTTCCCCCATAGTTTTTTCATATTCTGCCTTTTTTCTTTTGGTTTCCTTATAAATACTTTATAGTCCCAAATTTCCAGGGGGGCCATGGCCCCCCTGCCGGTGCCCATGTAGTCTGCCAGTCTGTTTGCCATTGTCTTGGTGCCAAAAATATGCCAGTGAGCATCCGCCACTAGACGAGTGTGGAAGCAGGACTGCCAGCTTAATTTAATGCTTGTTTAATGTGTGTGTATTGTTTATTATGTATTGTTTAACGCTCTGGTATGTAGTTTCCCACCGAGCCAAAGCTAATATTGTCTGGTATAAAGACCATGAAACCGGTTATTGTCTCATGTTCGGGATGCCAGACCTTGAGTTTGGTGAAATCCGGTTACTGTCTTATGTTCGCGATACGATATCTTGAGTGTGGTGGCTATAAGACAAAAGTGTCGTTATTTTTGTAATTTTATTATTTTAATATTTTCTTTATTTTTAAACGAAAATACCAAAAAAGGGGGTACAAATTTACAACCACTCCAGGTCATAAGAAAACACTTTAAGAAAACAATTCTTACTTCATGGTATGCATAATAATCCTAGTTAACTTATTATCCAGGGGGGGCACCTTTATCCTCACTATTTTCCTTGTTTTTCCAGTTTTTTAATAACATTTTTCAATATTTATGTCAATTCTCGAAGCGTTCAAAATCGTTTATAAAACAAACACCAAAGAGCCATCTAGCTAACCTAAACAAACCTAACCTAATCTAACTTAACTCAAATTTATCAATATTAGCATATTTGTATCTTTTTGTAGATGGCAGTGATGGTGTTTAACTTTCTTATATATAGAATATTTGAAAACGGATAAATGAAGTTAAGTGAAGTGTTATACAAAAAATTGTACAACAGTTAAAGAAGTGACGATAAAGATACTTCCCCTGGAAAATATGTTAACTAGGACTATTTTGCATGTCTCCTTATGACCTGGAGTGGTTGTAAATTTATACCAAAAATGGTATTTTCAATTAAAAAAAAACAAAAACGAAAAAGATGTTTTTCAAAATCGGAAGGGGAAAGCTATAATTGACAAAAGCTTGTAGAGTTATTGCTTTTGGGGACAGTTTTTTTTTCTATTATATATTACCCTTCAATTAAACCTTGCATATAAAAATAATGGCCGAGTTCCTGGGAGGTGCCAAGGGGAATAATTGACCCATGTAAAACCAAGCCATCATAAGCAGCGCGCTAGTGCTGCCTAAGTAAAGAACGATATGGGCACAATATGTTTTTTTTGGTTCTCCATACCCGAGCACTTCGTATCGAACGATCCGTAGCAGAAACTTCGAAAAGGGTTAATTCGATTACAATTTGGAGTGTATTGTGTTCTTTTTAATAGTAAAAAGTGATTGGAGGGCAACTAGCCCCCCCCCACGCCCCTCACTACTATAATCAAATCCACAAACAATTTTGAGATAGCTATTTTGTTCAGCGTAGTTGATTTCCAGATACAAAATATGTTTTGAGGTGGACACTCCCCCACAACCCTCAGGGCAAGGGTTTTAAGTTATGCCCTGGGGGCATTTAAGGTTTTTAAAGAAGGTGTTGTCGTAGAAACTTCAAAAAAGCTCATTCGACTAGAAATTCAAAGGGCTAGTACCCCTTTCAATAGTCGAAAGGGATTGGATGGCAACTTGCCCCCCCCCTCGCCCATCATTCCCCCAAACACATCCCATCAAAATTTTGAGATAGCCATTTTGTTCCGCGTAGTTGATTTCCAAATAGAAAATATGTTTTTGAGGAGGAAACTCCCCCACAGCCCTGAGGGCAAGGGTTTTAAGTTATGCCCTGGGGGCATTTAAGGTTTTTAAAGAAGGCGTTGTCTTAGAAACTTCAAAAAAGCTCATTCGATTAGAAATTCAAAGGGATATTGCCCTTCTAGTCGGAAGTGGTTGGAGGGCAACTAGCCCCCCCCTACACCCATAATTCCCTCAAACACATCCAATAAAAATTTTGAAATAGCCATTTTGTTCAGCGTAGTTGATTTCCAGACATATTTTTGAGGAGGACAATCCCCCACAAACCTCAGGGCAAGGATTATAAGTTATGCCCTGTGGGCATATAAGGTTTTTATTGAAATCTTTTTCATAGAATCTTGAAAAAGGGCTCATTCGATTTGAAATTCAAAGGGCTAGTACCCTTTTTTATAGTCGAAATTGGTTTGAGGGCAGCAAAGCCCCCTCTCACGCCCACCTTTTCCCCAAACACATCCAATCAAAATTTTTAGACAGCTATTTTCTTCAACGTAGTTGAAAGTTTTGGAAATTAGGTCTTTAAGGATGACAACCCCTCCCCCCACATCCATCAGGGCAAGAGTTGTAAGTTATGCCCTGGGGGCATATAAAGTTTTTTTTTGAAAGCATTGTCGCAGAAACTTCAAAAGGGCTCATTCAATCATCTGTGATGTTTGAATTCTTTGCATTGTTTTGGGAGGGATCTTTGTTTTCCGTATCGCAAACCCGTACAATTTCTCTGTATTTTCATTGTCTATTAGATTCATACTGGCGCTATGCTGCGTTATTGCGGCATCTTGCGGCGTTTGATTTCTTGATTTCGTTTGACCTGTACTGTCGCATATCTCCTATTTTTATTTTTTCTGATTTAATACACTTATTATTTAAATTTACTTCATTTCTGCAATGTCTCTCAGAATAATTGAACAAATTTCTGATTATGCCATGTCCTCTTTGCGAGACATGAGGTTCAAAAGATTGCAACATTTTGCCGCCAGAAATTTTATTTACTGTTACGTTTTCTTCGTAACTTCTGTTACAATTTCTTAAGGTAGAAATTCCTTCCCCTACCTTAGCCGGGTAGACAAGCCTTTTGGTTGCTACATCTAATAGTACTCTATTAGACCTTAAAAAATTTGCGCCGATAATGGCTTTGTACGGAAAGTTATTGCATATTATAAAATTTGTCGGAAAAATTCTATTATCCCTTTTTATGTCTAGGCGAATTGAACCTTTTGCATCCAATTCATTCCCTATCACGCTAGTTAAATTGGGATTATTAGGATTCCTCTGTCGCCTAATATGCGGAGGCAACATATTAAATACGCATGAGTTTATAATACTAATCGTTGCACCACTGTCAATTAAAGCTTTAAAGTAAACATTTGCCACACAAAAATCATTAAATATTGGTAACTTGTTATTTCTCTCACTAAAGGACGGTACTATTATTGGTTTGGATCTATAAAATATTCTGGGCACCCTCTGGGTCCAATTTATTCTTCTGAGGGGCCTGACGCGTTTCCCCGTGGTTTTATTTCGTACGTCGGTGTCTGCAATAGAGATTCAGACATGTGAGATTCCATAGGCTTATCTAATTGATATACATTTGTCTGCCTTCGCCATGTATTATCACGGTAGTTTGGATTTCTTGCGTCAGTGCCGGCTGCTGGTGCTGACTGCCAATGCCGTTGGCTTGAAAAATTTTCATTTCCCGTCGACCAATTAACTATTTGCCGTCGGCTTGAAAACTGTTCATTTTCCGTTAGCAAATTTTAGTGATTTCTATATACCATTATTGCACTATATTGTGTTTGGCGAGTATTTGAGTTTTCAAATCGGTAATTAATTTGTCGATTGGGGGGAGGATTGTACAAATTTGGTTGGTCCGCGTTGTAAGGTAGTGATTGCCGCAATCTTCCCTGGCTATAGCCTAGTGTACCACTGGCGCTAAAATTTGTTCTTCCGAACAAATGGTTGCCATAATTTTGCGTTTTACCGACGGTGATCCTTGGTGTGTCATTGGGGACATAACGGCACTCTCTCGCGATATGCCCAATACGATAACAAATATAGCATCTTATTATTATAGGGTTATTTTAATTACTAATTTGTTTGACAGGCTGAAAACGTACTGTTTTCTGCCTAGCGGGTTCTTGCGTTCTATTTCTTTGCGGCACTGGGGAGTTGTCCTTTGAAAAGAAATTGGGAGACGCTTGATCGCCCTTGAAGGTCAGGTTTGCGTTTGATTCGCCTAGGCTATTTATTTTTGCTTTACTGTGATTTGCCACCATCGTATCAACTTCGATCAATTGCTTTACCTCCTGAACTGCAAGATCCAACGTCTGAATATTTTTGGATATTACCATTCTATATAGTTTTTGGGGTAGCCCGTGCAAAAAGGTATTTAGTATGACTTTTTCATACAATTCTTCTGAACCTTTTCCGTATTTTGCTTCTACTGAAATCCGTATATGATCAAGATATTCTCTTACGTTTTGAGAATGGTCAAAGCATACCATTCCGTGTTTTAATTTATTTGTAGAACTGGTTTCGATAAATCTATGTTTAAATGCCGTTAAAAATTTGTCCACCGTATTTATTGGCAAGCTGCTGTCATCACCAATAGTATTTTCAATTTGCTTCAGGAAGCTTAAGGCCTGCCTTTTAATCTTAATAGGAGCATGCCGACTAACATTTCTAGCTCTGTTTTTGTTAATTCTACAAACTGGGCCAATTGGATATTAAATTCGTCGATATCTGTTTGTCCTTCATATTGCGGAATAGATTTTGCTATTTCTACATTTTTCGCGACCAACTTTTGTACTATTAATAGTTCGCTTAATTCCTCTGACATTTTTGCGTTTGAATTAACTCAAAATAATTTGTTCACTTAATCTACTTGGGGAATGCTATTATCTCCAATGAGATAATCTAAAGGGTTTTCCTATAATAGCTTAGCGGCAATAGGTCTAATCACTTTTTTTTCTCCAAGCTTCCAAGCTTACGACCGCGCCATTTCCGCCGGGTGAATATACGAAGTCCGCCGGGTGAATATGAGACGCGCCGGTTCTTCCGGGGGGATTTTTCTTAAGCTAAGTAATAGGCTAAGCAAGCTATAAAAATAATAAGAAAATCAAAAGGTCCGGCTGGGAATTTTACGCGCGCATCGTCCGAGTAGTTATAGCTTATATCGTGCCGTTGAGGGCTGCACCGAGTGCAATGGAGGGGGAATGTATAAAGTGGTGACCGCGCCACACGTTGAAAGCGAGAAAATAAAATACGTAACTATATAAATGTAACCTCTTTTCCTTGGGTTATCTCGAAATCAATTACCTCTTATGTTATGTAGAAATCAGATTCCTGGGAGCGCTACCAATGGAGACATGTGAACTAATTACCTGCTGTGTGATTAGATACAGACTTATAAATAAAACGAACACAAATAGAAAAGCAATAGTTTTATTGAGACTAACATTTAGGTGTACAACAGTGCTTCGCTTCAATTGACAACAACAGGGCAGAGATAATAATGACCGAATCTCTACAATGATTGTATAATGATAATTCAGACAAATGAATGTCCAACAATAGTTCTGACAAAAGAATTGAAAAGATTATGACAACCGAATGCCAATAGAAATAATTCTGATTTACGAATGCCTCGAAAAACACTTTTTTGACTATCGTATCACACAAATACAGCTTCTGCGCTCTACTAGATTTTTCACGGTTGGCCCAAGTCCTGTGGAGGGGGCCGCTACCTTGTACTAATGTTTGCAAACTCACTTCATTATGCTCACTGAACATCCAATAATTTGTTTTAAATATTTTTGATGATTAAACTTTCATAACTTAAGCTTCCTGTGGACTATGTATCTAGTAGTTTTTTTATTGCCAAATATCTTAGCGAAATTTAAAACCGTCTAGCATCGTGAGGCTAAACTGTAGTTTCTCTTTTTGCCGATTAACAATTTTTCTTTTTGAAACGAGATTTAAACTTAATTAGAGGAAGTTTAATTTATGTCGGGATTATCTTTAGAAGGAAAGAATCTTATTTTTTTGTATTTTAAATATATCACAGACTACTCACGGTACACTAGTGCCCTTTTTAATAGTCGAAAGTGATTAGTAATGTTTTTGTTTTTGTTGTTGTTTAGACCAGGGCACTTCGTATCGAAGGAGTTGTCATGGAAACTTCGAAAGGGGCTCATTCGATTGAAAATAGAAAGGGCTAGTGCCTTTTTAATAGTCGAAAGTCATTGGAGGGCAACTAATCCTCCTTCCACTCCTACCCTCCCATTTGCCCATTATGTTTAAAAACTAAATGTTGCGTTAAGATTAAATCAAAATGCGCTGTGATAATGCTAATTCCCAATAAGGCATCTCAGCAGTATCCCGAGACCGACTGAGGGTATTATGTTCAAACTTTCGAGGCTACTTCTGCTCTTAAAGTTTAACCAAATCAAAATAGTGTAAGTGTATCAAAGCTATCAAAGAAAGTAAATAGATTTTTTTTGCGAATGGTATCAAGTTTTCCATTTTAGTTCAACTAGAGGAGGTATGAAACTAAGTTAAACAGTACTATTTGTGTCCAGATTTTTAAAATGATGTATGTGGTTAAAAATTGCTGAAAATTTTTCTCCGGCATACAAATAGCAGGCCAAACTATAAAGTCTTAAAAAACGGAAAGATTTAAAGTGTTATTATCTTTTTCTCTGAAAAGACTATGTCAATATAAAACGAACAGAAATTAATTAAAAAAACTCTTTCCACAAAATCAGTTTTTCAAAGAAAAGTAAAGAACGCGATTAAACAAAAAATGAGCAAAAATAAAATCAAATAATCTACCAGGCTCGAAACTACCACAAATCAGCATCGATAAATAAATGAAACCCAAAACGAACAGAAATTAAAATAAATAACCGAGTCAAACTCAAAACGAGCTGAAATTAACATAAGTTGGGCGCGAAACCCCTATGCCTTCCCAAGGCCAGAACAAAATTTGCACTTTACTGAAAAAAATATAAATGTTTTTACTTTTATAACTTTAATAAATAAAATAATTTTAACATTTTGATTACTAAGTATCAGTATATGTATACTAAACTGACAATGCAAATTCATTTGTATTTTTTTCAGTAAAGAGCAAATTTTGTTCTGACCTTGGGAAGGCACAGAAGGTTTGAACCCAACTTATGTTAATTTATATTCGTTATGAGTTTGACTCGGTTATTTATTTTAATAATCTGTTCATTTTGGGTTTCATTTACTTATCGATGCTGATTTGTGGTAGTTTCGAGCTTGGTAAATTATTTAATTTTATTTTTGCTCATTTTTTGTTTAATGGAGTTCTTTACTTTTCTTTGAAAAACTTATTTTGTGGAAAAAGTTTTTTTAATTAATTTAAAAAATTATGTCACATAGCCCTTTTTGTAAAATTAGGACACATCTCCTTGTTAAAATTTATTTTTTTAAGCAATAAAACATTTTAGTTAAAAACCTATTTTCACATCAATTATTTCAGGTTATTTTAGGCATAAAAGTGATTAAATTTAGGCTATAAATCAAGGAGATGTTTTATATATTGGTCTGCAGCCCAAAAAATGACAAGGAATACCGAATTTTGGTTGGCATACTAGATTTTAAATCTAAATACTTTCCAAGGAGGGGCGGAGGAGGACTAAAAACACTTTAATTTGAGGAGGAGGGTTTGAGGAGGACCATGTAAAAGACTTATTTGATAACTTTGTTTCTATTGATTTTGGATTTAATATAAAAAAAAATACGAAATGAAAGTTAAAAGCGACATTAAAACTTAAACGAACACAGCGTACTGCATATATTAGGGAGAATCCCCCTAGACGAGCCCTCACTCGTTACGCTATTGGTTCATTGTGATTTAGAAGACTTCTTATACAGCTCTATTGTCCTTTTTTTCAGCAGTTGTTGGAAAATGGGACAAAAGCTCAAACTTCAGAGTAAACAGTGAGGGGCTTTGCGCAAAAAGCACACGAAATAATTTTGGGTCCAGCTTTACTTTAACACTTTAATTTAATTCCAATAAATCAAAACTTTGTTTTAATTTCATTTGGTTATAATATATAGCTGTGTGACACAGAGTGACAACTCAGTAACTGAAAATGTAAATAGATGAAAAGTTCAATTGGTTGTTTGTAGTGCACCATCATACCCCGGTAATTATTTTGTGCTATCGCAAAACCCATTTCTGACCAGCAACACACAAAACAAGTATGGCATTCAGAAAAACGAACTCCCAATCGGAAAAAATCGACAGTCCCAAATTTTGAACCAGAACAAGTCAGTCCTGTTTTAAGCCAATTACAAAATCAGCTTTTGACACAATCACAAACCACTCCCATTTTAAACCCATTGACAGCCCCAAACCTTCAACAGTATTATTTTATAAGTCCCCACTGGCTTACGAAAGCTACCCCCAAACCAAACCCAATACTATGGTATTATTTGTTGTCAACCCTGTCACTGACGGTGTTTCAACATACGGCTCAAGGCCACTTGCTTCCACAGCTTCAGATGAACCAAATCCAATAGTGCTGTGCACCAAAGAAAAAAGTTTCCAAGTTTCTTCCATGTTTCTTCGTCTTTTTGGATAAGTTTTTTTCTTGTGGTCGCTATTTATTTTATTGAATTCAGTGTGCTATCAATATTAAAATTAGGATGAATAATTTTTTTAATAAATGATATATTTATTCGAAATAGGTGTATCATATTCTTTATAAATTCATTCAAATTTTTATTTCATTTTATCTTCCTTTTTGTATTTATGTCTTAATTATTATTTATTGTGTTAATTTTATTATATTTGTTATAACAAAATAGGCCTCTCATTATATAGGCATCAACAAAAATAGGCATCAACAAAAGGCCATTTTTCGGGATAATCCTATGCTCTTGATAATAACTGATATATCTATTTTATGCGTCATATTATTCAAATTTACTGTAACGTGTATCCAAGTTTCTTCTTTTTTCTCATTCCTTTTGGAAGAGTTTGTGACACAGATTATAATTTATTAGTATGTTTAAATTATGATACTATTCAAATTAAAAAAAAATTATTCGTTCCGATGGTTAAAACACCACGGTCATCAAAATGAATATCCCCCTCCCTTTGGATCCATCTTAGGTCTATTCATACGCAAGCACCGCAATTTCCTAAGATTTTTCTTTCGTTTGTTCCAATATTATGAAGTTATAAGGGTAGAATATAATTTTTATCAGTACCACAACGTTGAATCGTGAAATAAGAAAAATTGAATAGTTAGATTTGACAACCCTTTTTGTCTGTAATAATTAAAAATCTATAAATTTGCTGAATGCTAGGTAACTGCACCTATAAGCAGGGACGTATCAGTAGTGGAGGTATAATCACTTTAAACACATACCCTCCCCGGATTTTAAACGCATGCCCTGTTTTAAACGCATGCCCTGCTACGTCATGAATTTCCTAGCAGATTCCCATAGGATTATAAAGGCATCCCAGAATAAATCTGGTCCCTGTTTCCATGGGAGTCAGCAGGTGTCTAGGAATATGCATGATTCAATCTTGCTTCAGTGTTAGAAGGAACACAAGTGGCAAGATTCCCACAACACCCAAGATTTTAAAGGTGTCCTGCTTTTAAATGGTCACCAGCTATTTAGTAATTGGAGTTGACGCAATCTTGTGTAACCTTGCTTCAAGACCCATGGGGAAATCCCCACTTTTAACTGAGCACAGCAGACACGTGGGTATTATGTAATGACAGTGCAGATCTTACGTAATGACTAACTCTCAAATAATACTTTTTTGAGATTTCATTTTTTTCATCGAGACGTTCAACGCATTTTTTATTTTTTCTTTCAAGGTTTTTTCTTTAATTCTTATGTAAGGGGGGGGGGTGCTTATGGATGACGAATTGCCATAATAACTGCTTCTTAGAGTCCATGAGGGAATACCCAGTTTTTAATTGAAGAGAACAATCACAAAGGGTGTTACATAATACTTTATTTTTCTTTCAGTGCAGTTTTTTATAAACGGATTATTATATTCTAATGATGTTTGTCATTGTTAGGACTCGAAAGATCAATTTCCATAAAATAGAACAACGCCCCACAAGCCATGTCTGACATGCCATTTCCAACATTTTGTTCTGGCTAATGTATTCTAGAAATAGCCTATTACACGTAAAGAGAATTCCCATGTTTTGCTTGCTCGAGTGACGTGTTTCCTACACCTGCGATATTTGAGGTACAGGGGGGGGGGAAATCTAGTTCTAGAAATTATACTTTCCAAGGCAAATATGTAATTAGGGAAATTCTCAAAATAAAGTATTTTTGAGACAACACTATGCAAATAGGAAAAACAAAACGTGAAAAAACCTGCAATAGGATAAAACATAGACAAAAACATGTGTAAATTAAAAGC
Organism: Artemia sp. Qi Xiang Cuo; assembly: GCF_049724085.1. NCBI lineage: Eukaryota > Metazoa > Arthropoda > Branchiopoda > Anostraca > Artemiidae > Artemia > Artemia sp. Qi Xiang Cuo. The sequence goes on along the minus strand of NC_142812.1, from coordinate 12,227,001 downwards.
AAGGTATGAGTCCTCGCAAGCATCTCCAAAGGGGCAGGGTTGTTAATAGAGCTAAATTTAAGCCATATTAAGAGCTTTTAACTAAAATAGAACATTTCTTTGAGCCAAAGCTATGAAAATTTCACACAACCTTGATAATATGCGGGGGCCCCACCCCTTATCAATCATTTCAAGAGGGCAGGGTTGTTATTAGAGCTAAATTAAGCCATATTAAGAGCTTTTAATGAAAATGCATCATTTCTTTGAGTGCATGTTATATTTTCAGCCCTCTTACCACGGAAAAATTCTTATAACACCTCCACCTTAACTTTTATGCTGTAGGGCTTGATACTCCAAGTTATTAACACCACACTACCCCACTATTACTGCTTTATGGCACCCTCTGACACCCCCTTCATCATTTTTAAAACATTTTTCAGACATTACTTGTTAAAATTATGCTTCCCCAAATTGAACCCTGGTTCCATCGATTCCGGTTTCACCACGCCCACTCCAATCCCAACTCCAAATCCGACTCCCGTTGTGTCAGTTCTGGATTCTTGCACTTCTACACCTGATTCCATAATTGTGATTCCGCCAATTCCGCTCCCAGTTCCAATTATTCCAAGATTTTGTATATGGCTACCTCCAGTGATAATCTATGGCCGTTAAATGGCACCGCTTTGGTGCATAATATTATACCTAGAGGTTTTTTAATCTTTACCCACAAAATTGTCTTATAAACCAAAAATGACCGTTGCTTTTTACTTTAATATCGGAAACCTGCTTTTTCATTGTGCGTTTAGACTAGATTCGATCTTTAAACTGAATTAAAACCCCCAATAATATTCTTTCTAATGACTTTTGGCAATTTAGATCAGCGTGACACAATGTACAAATCTCGATGGCATGTCCTCCTGCACATTATCGTTCCTAAGACATTTACCAAATATTTTGATGTTAAAAACCGAAAAAAAAAAAATTTATAATCAGAATTTGGCACGCAAGACTATTGTACAAATTGATAATGTTTTCTCTGCCTTATTGGTAAGTTTGGCTGGTCTAGCAAAAAAAGAGAGAAAATGTGCAAATATAACCTGCAGCGATGGAAAATAAAAATTAGAAAAATTACACACAGTCGAAGGAGAGATTTCCACGGAAAATTTTCACCATAGAAAATCCCTCTAGGTATAAATCCCCCACCTCCAAAGATCATTTTATAAGGACCATTGTCAAAATTCCTAAAAGTTTAATAATTTGAGAAAAGTGGAAATAAAAAGATTATGATTTAATTTAACTGAATGAAAAATTGGAGAAAAGTTGAAGAGGATTTAGTTCGCAGAACGTAGATATGGGAATAAAGTACGGAAGTGATAATAGAACTTAAAATGAATTGGTCAATCCTCTGCATATTTATGTTAATGTGATGAATTTTTAAGCGTTTTACTTTTGGCATGAAACTGCTAGAAACCAAATGCAGGCAAAATTAGTGTTATTATCAGAAGTTGGCACGCAAGAATACTGTACAAGTCGATAATGTTTCCTCAGTAATATTGGTATTTTTGGCTTATAGCCTTTCAAAAAAAGAAAAATGTGCAAATCCATCCTGCAGCGATGGAAAATGAATATTAAGAAAATTACAATCACAGTCGAAGGAGATCTTTCCACGGAAAATTTTCCCCATAAAAAATCCCTCCAAGTATAAATATCCTGACCTCCAAGGATCATTTTATAAGGAAGATTGCCAATATTCTTAAAAATTGAAAAATTTGAGAAAAGTGGAAATGGAAAACTAATGATTTAATTTATACGATTGAAAAATTAGAGAAAAGTTGAAGAGGATTTAGTTCGCAGAACAAAGATATGGGAATAAAGTATGGAAGAGATAATAGAACTTACAATAAACTGGTCATTCATCAGCATATTTGTTTTAATGTGATGAATTTCTAAGCGTTTTACTTTTAGCACGGAGCTGCTAGAAACCAAATGCAAGAAAAATTAGTGCTATTATCAGAAGCTGGCACGCAAGACTATTGTAAAAATTGATCATGTTTCCTCAGCCTTATTGGTAAGTTTGGCTCGTAGCCAAACAAATTGATAACAATTTGTTTTATCCTTTCTGTACTTTATTCCCATATCTAAGGTCTGCAAACTAAATCCTCTTCATCTTTTCTCAAATTTTTCAATCGTGTAAATTAAATCATTATCTTTTCATTTCAACTTTTCTCAAATTATTAAACTTTTAGGAATTTTGAAAATAGTTCTTATAAAGTGATCTTTGGAGGTGGGGGACTTATGCTTAGAGGGATTTTCTATGGTGAAAATTTTCCTTGGAAAGCTCTATTTCGACTGTTTTTGTAATTTTCCTAATTTTTATTTTCCATCCCTGCAGGTTGAATTTGCACATTTTCTCTCTTTTTTGAAAGGCTACGAGCCAAACTTACCAATAAGGTTGAGGAAACATTATCAATTTGTACAATAGTCTTGCGCGCCAACTTCTGATAATAACACTAATTTTTCCCGTTTTTTAACATGAAAATATTTGGGAAATTTCTTAAAAACGATAATGTGCATATGGGAATGCCATCGGGATGGGTATATCGTATCACGCTGATCTAAATTGCCAGGATTCATCAGAAGGAAAGTTAGTGGGGGTTTTCATTAAGTTTAAAGATCGATTCTAGTCTAAACACATAATGAAATGGCAGGTTTCCGCTGTTCAAGTAAACAACAATGGCAACTTTTGTTTTAAAAAGCTATTTTTGTGGGAAGAAGGTTGAAATACCTCTAGACATGATAATATGGGCCAGAGTGGTGCCATTTTACGGCCATAGATTAGCACTGGAGGTAGCTGTATACAAAATCCTGGAATAGGTGGAACTTGGAGTGGAATTGGCAGAATCGGAATTGTGGAATCAGGGGCAGAAGTGGGGGAATCCAGAACTGACACAACCAGAGTCGGATTTACAGTTGGGATTGGAGTGGGCGGAGTGGAAAATGGAATTGATTGAACTGGGTAGGCGAAAACTTGAATCAAAGGGTTGCAGCATAATTTTTAACAAGAAATGTCTGAAAAATGCCTTAGGTATGATGAAGGGGTGTCAGAGGGAGTCACAGAGCAGTAATAGTGTGGTAGTGTGGCGTGAATTGCTTGGAGTATCACGCTATACAGCTTTAAAGTTAAGGTGGAGGTGTTAAAACTATTTTTTCTGTCTTAAGGGGACTAAAAATCTAACTTTCACTCAAAGAAATGATGCATTTTCATTAAAAGTTCTTAATACGGCTTAAATTTAGCTCTAATAACCGCCCCGCCCTCTGGGTATGATTGCTAGGGCGAAAGCTGCATTTTGTCAAGGTGGTGTGAAATATTCATAGCTTTGCCTCAAAGCAAGGTTGTGTTTTCGTTTAAAGCTCTTTATATGGCTTATATTTAGCTGTAGTGACAACCCTGTCCCTCTGGAAATGCTTGCGAGGACCCATACCTTTCTTTAATTTAAATATTTTTTTTGTCTATATTTTATCCCATGTCTGGTTTTTTCACATTTTGTTTTTCCCATTTGCAAAGTCTTGTCTCTAAAATGCTGCTTTTTCTGAATTACCCTAATTACATATTTAACTGGTAACAATAATTTCTAGAAATAAATTTTCGTCTCTTTACCTCAAATACCGCAGGGGTACGAAACACATCATTCTAGAAAGCGAAACATGGGTATTCTCCAGGCGTACAATTAGGCTATTTCTAGAATATATTACGCAGAACAAAATATTGGAGATAGCCTGCCGGACCTGTCGTCTGGAGCGTTGTTATATTGGATGGAAAGGAATCTTTCGAGTCCTTACGAGGACAAAAATCATTTGAATATAATGATCCTTTGAGAAACAAAATTCACTGAAAGAAAAATTAAGTATTATGTAACACCATACGCATGTGTCGTCCTCAACTAAAAGCGGATTATTCCCTCAATGACTCTGAAGATACGGTTTGCATGGGAGTGCATCATCCATAAACATTCCCCTTACCTAAGAATTAAAGAAAAAATCTTGAAAGAAAAAGAAAAAAAAACGTTGAGCGTCTCAGCAAAAAATGAAATCTCAAAAAAGTATTGTGTTAGTGATGTATGCGCTGTCATTACCTAAGATGAATGTTGTCTTTATGTAGGATGTGAGCTATCCCTTCATATTACCCACGGGTGTACAGTGCTCAGTTACAAAAGGGGACTCCCCCATGGGTCCTGTAGCAAGGTTACACAAGAATGCGTCAGCTCCAATTACTAAACACCTGGGGACCATTTAAATCAGGACACCTTTAAAATCCTGGGTGTTGTTGGAACCTTACCACCTGTTTTCCTTCTAATACTTAAGTAAGATTGTGTAATCCACATTACTAAATACCTGCTGACTCCCATGGAAACAGGGACCGGTTGTATTTCAGGATGCCTTTAAAATTCTATGTCGTTATGTAGCAAGGCATGCGTTTAAAACAGGACATGCGTTTAAAATCCGGGGAGGACATGTGTTTAAAGTAATTATGCCTCCACTACTCGTATCCATTTTTTTTGGGGGGGGGGGTTTACACTGGTATTTTTTTGGGGTGGTTTTACACAAAAAAAAACTTAAAAACGCATAACATTTTTCAAATATTTCCGACAAACATTTCAGGTGGGTGGGGGGTTTAAATCCCTAACCCCCTGGATACGGCCTTGCCTTTAAGAATATTTAGATCATCTTAAGCTTTTTGGTGCCGTTTTTTTTTTTTGATTTTATACCCATGTTTTTTATTTGACTTGCCACCCGCTGCTCTCAAAAAGTGTACAAATGTATATGGAAGTTTTTCATTAAAAATTAATTTTGTCACAACTTTAAAAGAGATGAATGGCTGTATAAACATTTGTCTAATCAATCCAGATAATCATATTTCGTTGTCACTGTCTTTGGTAGTTTAGAAGAGTAAGTAATGATGATGTATTATATTGCAGTGAACAAATGATGTATTTGTGATCATATAATTTCTTTGTTTCAAGTTGTGTGGTATAATATATTTTACTAAATATATTTTCATATAATTTTTTATGTCAGCGTATAATGCACAGCCCATGCTTTTTGAATGATGACCTTACAGTAAGAGGCCTTTTGAGGGTGAGAAAGGCAAGGACTTTTGAAGACTTTGACATAAACAGGTTTTGAGAGTGCTAGGGCTAAGCATGGGCTTTACAAAAGACTGCAAGGGCTATTATATGACGTACAAAAAACCTAAAACAAAGAAAACAAAACCAAACAAAGATAAGCCTGCTTAAACTTATCCTCATTTAGTTTGTATTTTTGTTTTCTTCATTCTTTTTCGTTCTTCGTTTTTAAAATAGTTAAAAAATTTAAAAAGTTCTAAAAAGTTTAAAATTTTAAAAACTGCAACACCCATTTGTTATTAATGAGTATACCCCCTCTCTTGCATAGGCATCATTTCAAAAATTTTGAAGTTTGTGACATTGTGAAATTTTGTGACATTTTAACATTTTGTGAGATTGTAACATTTTCTTTCCTTCTTGTCGGTTTTCGCTGTTCAAAATCGAATTTGTTTGTGTGTTATTATTGGGACTAGAAATAATGAAAATAGTCTGAAAATTGAAAAAGCTACTGGCATGTTGCAATTACACTCCTTGTATAATTTGAGCTCTTTCATTAATGTGTCACTTGCACTCAAGACGAAATGAAATCTAAAATGAAACCATCTCCCTTTTTGAGAAAGCAGATATATAACTTTATTTTAAGCGTTAATAGTATTACATCCTGATCTTTAAAACAGAATCATATTGGAAAGGTCCTAGGTTGAAGTAAATACAATGACAAAATTTGCAGAACTAGGTGGAAAAAAGGGGCTATGTATCACAGTGTATCACACTGTATCACAGTGTGATTATATAGTGCCTTTCAACATTATAATTTTGAAAAATCTAACTTTTATCTGTGCAAAACGAGCTTGTCTCTCTGCCAGATATTCTTATATTTAATATGTTATGTATATATGTTAAAAAAGAAAAGAAATGTAAAATAAACAATAATCTACAAAAAATTTTTAATGACGGCTTTTAGTTATTTTAAGACATTGATCAAAAATAGAAAACACCTGGTTTCTGCGTTAGTAAGGAGCTGCATTTTCTTATTACAACTGGCAGCACCAAAAACTACTTTAAGGTGCTTCTACAAAAAAATTAAGAGGAAGTATGATTCTCGTCTTTCACAATTTTACAGTGTATTTCAAAAGAACTATTTTTAAAGAAACTATTTTTTATGAAGAAGCTTTGAATTTCCATTCCTTTTCTATGACTGTTTTGAATACTAAGGTTTAAACACAGTGATTGAAAAACAGAAGAAAAAGTCTTTTTTTTCCTTGGTAGGTAGCAGCCAAAAGTAAACACAATATATTGAAACACACTACAAACACAGGTGCATTTACAAAAGTACAATTATCTAAAATAAATAAGAAATTGCCATGGGTTTTTTGTTCCTGTTTTGTGTCTGTTCTATGCTTTAAATAGAATCATAAAGAAAAACAAAATACATTGGTTAATTTAGCATCAAAGGAAACAAAATAAATTGGTTATCCTCGTATAAAAGAGTTGTATTTCTTCATTAAATTTAATAGCAGATTATAGTTGAATTAAGGTAAATGATGAAATAATATGTAACAATGTTAGTTTATTTTTAAATTAATTTTACTAATTAAAGTTTATTAATTTATAGTTAAAATACATGTCCATAGAATGGATAAGAATTTGCAACATCTTTCTTCAGTTTTTATTGTCACTCTAGACCGCTTAATTACAAAAAAAAACATTAATCACAAAAAAAAAACGAAAAACACAGAAGTAAGATAACAAGTAAAAGATTCAAATAGGGACATACCTTTTTATTAGAAATTGAAACAAATATGTATACAAAGGCTTTAGATATTTAAATGACACAGTCGGTCATCATTATCAGTAGAGTTACTGAAAAAAAAAACAAAAAAAAAAAAGAAGCAACATTATTTGGATTTTCGTTGTGGTGAGAAATTACACCTCTTCACTGCTGTAAACCAACATAATCAATAAACCACCCAAGTGGTGGAACTTGTTCTGGGGGGGGGGGGTTGCACTTAACTAACATAACTTAAGCAAACAAGAAAGAAAAAACAGAGAGATGGTTACTTAGTGCAGTTCAGACACGAGACCTAATCATAAATACACCAACAAATAAACTAATAAAACTCCAAGAAATTCGAAATATAATAATACTCCAATAATATATTTGAACATCTGTCTAAAAAAATAAGGGTAGAATGATAGAGTACAAAAAACAAAAGAGACAAAAATGAAGAAAAGGGGAAAAAGAAAAGCCACTTAAAAAAGCACCAAATAGGAGATATAATCAAGCAGTTCGTGGGATTGAACTGATTGAGTTCTAATTGTCAGGTTTGCTCCAAAGACAACTGAAACTGAACCAATTTCATTTACCTTTCACATTTTTAAGGCTTACATGAGAGTTTTCTAAAAAAAAGAAACAGATAAAAAAAGAAACAGATGATAAAAAATGCCCCTCATCATTGTGGCAGTGAATTCTTGTATTTAAACCAGCTCTCCAATATTTTCAGTTTTAAAATTAGAATATTATTCTAAGATATTAAAAATCTCAGAGTCTCAGTATAATTTTATTGAAGTGACAATGTCAAGGGTACTTCAATTTCGTGCCCGCTTGGGGTTAAGTTCTTTTTTTTATTATTATTGTGAGTCGTTTATTAGTTGTTTTTAGTAAATTTCTTTTTTTGCTCTGACTATACTGTGGAAATAATTCCCGAGGATACGTTTTTCTATCGCTGTGTTAGTAAAAAAGGCAACGTATCTTGAAGACGTTTTGCTTGTTGTGAAAACATTATTAAATTCTTAAGGTAACACAGAAAATTTTATTATATTGAAATGGAATACAATGAGATTTCTTTTACATCGACATCTATAAGTCACGAAAATAGGTAGCGATGTTTCGAGCTCCTCAATTTTCAGATTCTTTATGTTAATTCTAAGAGCCATAAATCTTTACTATGGATTTATTACGAAAATAGGCACCAGATAATATAGAAAAGGTATTTTAATACTTCAGCAGGAAAACGCCCACCATACACCAAGCAGGAATGATGATAGTTAATTCAATGGTGGTAACAGAGATGCATATATAAAAAGCAAGCTTTGCCAGCTTCAAACACCTTAGAATCCTTTTATTATGCAACTCTCTACTAGAGCAAGAACTTTTTAGATATACCCTAGCCCTCTAATTCTGCCGAAGGAAAAAAGAGGATAGTCAAACGTCTTGCCATCCACCCTCTCCCTCAATATCCGCCCCTGCTACCATTTTAGTTTCTGTACTATCTATAGTTACTTTATTAGGTTGAGAATCGCTATTCAGGGTTGACACCCGGTGAGAAAAAAAATCACTAGATTCTTGAAAAAAATCACTAAATCAGCACATAAATCACTAGACTATTGACCAGAAATCACTAGAATTATAATACTCTTTATCATTGTAATTAATAATTCTTTACCATGGTCTATACAGCCACAACTACAGGAAGGTGGTAAAATTACCCATTAGATGTGGAAAAATACCTTTAGAGATGTTTTTTTTTCTCAAACGAAAATTACCCTTGAAATTTCGAGAAATGCCTTTTTGCATTTTTATGCACAGAATGGAACAAAATCCTTGTTTACTCCCTGTTTCCAAGTTAATACCCTTGGCTTATACCCCGATCACTGAAAATTGGTTATCGGTGATCTAATAGAAGTATTTGCTTTTTCTTTTTATTTTTTTTCCTTGTCGATTTAAAACCCCAGCCTTTTCCCAGAAAATATAGAAGCTGTTTTTCTTTTTACTCTAATTGAGCTAGTATATTTACTGGGACACCAGCAACAATTTTGAAAATGGCCCTTTTATGATTACATGGAAAAATGTGTCCAACTCTACCAAAATTTCGATAAGCATCGGTCTTAGTGCTTCTTAAAGATAAAGAGGCACTTGTTAATTATACGGAACACACCCAAGAAGTAAAGTTAGTTTAATCCTAATGAGATATGCCAAAAATATGATGAAAATATAATACTTTAGTTTATACAATATAATTTGGGCTATATAGTTGCATATTAGGAGGGTGTGGGGTAAAGTAAGCTAGCCTTACACCCACCCCCTAATGCACAAATATATAGCCCAAGGTATCCAAGTCCAATACATTCTGTCACCCGTTATTTGTTTTTGTGGTTATGAAACTGGTTTTCATAGATCGTACATTGTCCTTAATAACCTTTGCAAATTATCCTTAGCATACTTTCATCCCAAGACCTATCCTCAGTGGCTGCGTGGATCATGTTAAATCTAAAGATATAGTTTTGGAACCTTTCAACTATGCCAAACAAAATGGTTATCTCAAACTTTTGATCGAATAATTTTTTGGGGAAAAAGGACGTGAGAGGGGGGCTAATAGCCTTCCGATCTTTTTGGTCAAATAAAAGGGACACCAGAACTTTTAATTTACATTCAAATAAGCCCTCTTTCGATGTTCTAGAACCGTTGGTTCGATACGATCACTCCTGGGAAAAAAAAAATTAACACGCATCTGTGGTTTTTCTTTTGGCAAATAATACAAGATTCAACACTTTTACAGATAGGGGCTTGAAACCTAAACAGTAGGGTTCTCTGATCTGCCAAATCTTATGGTTAGTCAGAGAGGTCTTATTTGAGTGAAAATACAAAAATTCTAGTTAGCTTTTAAAGAGTCAAAAGAGACCGAAGCTTAATTAGTCCCTACATGCCCTTTTCCCCCAAACCCATCCGATAAAAATTTTGAGATAGCAATTTTGTTAAAAAATAGTTCAAAGACCATATAACGAAAACTCCGGGGTCGACAAAGCCCCCCAGGGCGCGTGGCCAGGCGTTGTAAGTTATGTCCTGGAGGAATATAAGGCTCTTATTGAAGAGATTCTCGTAAAAAATTTAGAACTGGCTGAGTTGCTTGGAAATCGAATGTTCTAGTTCAGATATTTAGAGTCAAAAGAGATTGGAGGGCAACTATGCCCCCCAAGCCACTTTTTACCCAAATGCATACAATAAAAATTTTGAGATAGCCATTAAGTTAAAAATTGCTCAATAGTCAGATAACAAGAACTCATGTGTCGTCACAACCCCCCAGGGCCCGGGGTCAGGTGTTGTAAGTTATGCCCTGGGGCATATATGGATCGTATGGAAGGGATGCTCGTATAAACTTCAGAGAGGGCTCATTTGATTGGAAATTGAAACTTTGAACTCACTTTTTATTAGTCAAAAGAGATCCGAGGGCAGCTAGCCCCCCTTTCTCCCCACGCCTTCTTTTTCCAAACTCATCTGATGGAAAATTGTAAGATAGACATTTTGTTAAAAGTGGTTCAAAGGTCGGATGAGAAAAAATCCGGTGTTAATACAACCCCCCAGGGCCCAGGGGAAGGCGTTCTAAGTTATGCCCTAAGGGCATGTATGGTTCTTTTGCAAGGGATGCTCGTATAAACTTCATAAAGGGCTCATTTGACTGAAAATTGAAAGTTCTAGTTCACTTTTTAAGAGTCAATAGTGTTAAGGGCAACTAACCTCTCCCCACGCTCTTTTTCCCAAAACCCATCCGCTACAAATTTTGAGATAGCTATTTTTTTCGGAAATTGTTCAAAAATTAGATAACAAAATTCTCTTTAGGGCCCGGGGGATAGGCGTTGTAAGTGTTGTCCTGAGGGCGTATATAGTTCTTATGAAAGGGATGCTCGTATAAACTTCAGGGGGGGGCTTATTTGATTGGAAATTGAAAGTTCTAGTTCAATTCTTAAGAGTCAAAAGATATCCGAGGGCAATTAGCCCCCCCCCACACATCCTTTTTTCCTCAAGCCCATCCGATAAAATTCTTATAATAGCCATTTAATTAAAAATAGTTGAAAGGTCAGATACGAAAAATTCCTGTGTCGACGGAACCCGTCAGGGCCCGGAGGCAGGCGTTATGAGTAATGCTCTAGGGGCATTTATAGTTCTTCTGAATGGGATGCTTGTATAAACTTCGGAGAAGGCTCATTTGATTGGAAATTGAAAGTTCTTGTTCACTTTTTAAGAGTCAAAAGAGATCGGAGGGCAACTAACTCCCCCCTCCACGCCCTAAAAGTATCAGATAAAAATTTTGTTAAAAATAGTTCAAAATTCTGATAACAAAAACCTCCAGTGTCGACACAGCCCCCAGGGCCCAGGGGTAGGCGTTGTAAGTTATGCCCTGGGGGCATATATGGTTGTTATGGAAGGGAGGCTCGTATAAACCTCCTAGAGGGCTCATTTGATTGAAAATTTGAAGTTTTATTTCTCTTTTTAAGAGTCAAAAGTGGTTGGAGGGCAGCTAGCCTCCCCCCAAACTCCATTTGTTTTTTCCCCGAGAGGTACTTCATACGGAAGGGGTCTTCGCAGAAACTTCAAAGGGGCTCATTTGATTGTAAATCGAAAGTTCTAGTGCCCCTTTTAAGAGTCAAAAGTGATCATAAGGCAACTGCCCCCCAAGTCCCTTTTCCACGAATCCATCTGATAAAAAATTTGAGGTAGCCATTTTGTTAAAAATAGTTCGTATTTACGTATGACCTTTACGTATGACCATTTCGTTAAAAATAGTTTAATGTTCAGATAAGAAAAACTCCTGTGTCGACACCCCCCCCCCCAGGGACCGAGGAAGACGTTGTAAGTATTTCTCTGGGGGCATATATGGCTCTTATGGAATGTATAAACTTCGGAGGGCCCACATGATTGGAAATTGACAGTTCTCGTTCACTTTTTAAGAGTCAAAAGATATCGGAGGGCAACTAGCCCCCCTCTCCACGCCCTATGTGCCTCAAACCCATCCGATAAGAACTTTGAGAGAGCCATTTTTTCAAAATACTTCAAAGGTCATATAACAAAAACTCCGATGTCGACACATCCCCCCAGCGACCGGGGGGGGGGGGGGCAGGCATTGTAAGCTATGTCCTGGGACTGTATGTGGTTCTTATGAAAGGGATACTCGCATAAACTTCAGAGAGGGTTCATTTGAATGGAAATTAAAAGTCGAAGTACATTTTCTCAGAGTGAAAAAGATCGGAGGGCAACTAGCCCCTCCCGCCCTCCACGCCTTTGAGTATGTCGGATGGATAAACCCATCCGATAAAAATTTCAGGTTGCCATTTTGTTAAAAATAGTTCAACCATCAGATATTAAAACTCCAGGGTCGACACAACCCCCCAGGGCCCTAGGACAGGCGTTGTAAGTTATACTCTGGGGATATATATGGTTCTTATAGAAGGTACAAAATTCAGAGAGGGCTTATTTGATTGAAAATAGATTTCTAGTTCACATTTAAAGAGTCAAAAGAAACTGAAGCTTAATTAGTCCCTACATGCCCTTTTCCCCAAATTCATCCGATAAAAATTTTGAGATAGTAATTTTGTTAAAAATAGTTCAAACATCAGATAATAAAAACTCCGAGGTTGACACAAACCCATTTTTTCACTTTGATATTGGATATTGTTACTTTGATACCAGTTTTGATACTTTGATGAATATGTGTTTTATTTTTTAAAGTTTGATTTTGAAATAAGGAATTTTTAAAAACTTGAAATTTTTTCCAATCAAAAACGAACAAAAATTAATTAAAAGAAAAGTTGCCGAAACATAAGTTTTTCAAAGAAAAGTAAAGGCCATTTTAAACTTAAGCTCAGCAGATACAACTACCTTTTAAAATTTGAACTCAAAAAGAACAAAAATTAAATAAAATTTTTAGCAAAAACATACAACAAGTAATAATATAAATGAACAAATAGATCTTAAAGCGAGTAATGCTTAGATTGAATATGAAAATCAAGCTTAAGACGTAAAATTATTTTCCTATTGAAGTATAAATGAAACTTAAAACGAACAGAAATTAAATAAACAATCAATGCAAACAAACATACAATAGATATTAAAATCAATTAATAAATAAATCTTAAAACGAGTGAAACTTAAATTGAATATGAAAATCAAACTTGAAACGAACAAAAATCATTACAAACAAGCGTTTGGGTATTACCTCCTTCTCTCACTGTAAAAGTCTAAAACCTACTGCTTCATTTGCGCTCTACTGAAAACTATATGCGTCTTGAACAGTCTTGGAAAGTATAAACAACATCAACTTGAATATTTGATGTATAATGATATTAATTGTTGAAAGATCCATCAGTTCAAGAATTTATTTCACTGTAATTTTATTTTTATTTTCAATGCAGTAAGAACTGGAAAATAAAATATTTGTAATATAATTCGTTTTCAGTTAAGGGCCAATGACACAGTAGGATTTTGGTTTTTATTTACAGTTTGGAAAGGAAGCAGTATCCAAACACTTGTTTGTAGTGAAACTATACTCGTCTTTAACAACTTTAAAAAGAGCTAATAAATTAAACTGAATATTTGATGTATAATGATATTAATTGCTGAAAGCTCACCAGTTCAAAATGTTATTATAATTTTAATGATTATTTTCAATAATAAGTACAAAAGGAAATATTTTTTATAAAATTGGTTTTCAGCTTAAGTTTACAATGGCCTTTAGTTTTCTTTGAAAAATTTATTTTTCAGAAAGTTTTTATAATTAATAACTCTAAACAAGCAAATCTACCCTGGTGAACCAAATTTTATACTCTCTGCGTACCATGAAGCTACTAATAAACCTTATGGGCATATTTTAATACATCTTAATAAAAACACACTCGAGAAGTAACGTGTAGTCACTGATACTTTTGATAATGAAATTACTGTATGTCTACCCTTGAATAGTAAAAAAGGTCATTAGTCGCCATCATAACGCTGAAGATGCAACATGAAAACAGACATTTATTTTCCGTTCTAAGTAATTCAAAACATCGGCTTAGGAAAGCTATTCTGAAACATGGCATTGACAATGAATTCATTAATCTCTTATCTGAACTTTGTTTAAATTTAATGGAAGGCTGTTTAACTGTCAGAAGGTGTTAGACTATAGACAAAGCAACATCGTTCAGTGGTAAGTTCCCTAGCTTGCAAAAAGAAAAGGAAATAGCACTTATTGGGCGAGAAATTCAAAATTCAAGACATGTGTGCTGAACTTTATCTCATTCGTTTTTAACGAGAAACAACAACCATTAGCACCAGTGGGTTCATCAGTTGTCCCTATAACAACTGACAAGCATGTTCAACGATACCCCTGCGGTAAAGAGGGGACTATAAGGGTAAGATTCATTCCAATTTACAACTAATTTCCACCAAACCTGCTGCTACTCAGCATCTATTTTCTTCCGATATTTGCTTGCTTTCTGCATTCTGCTTTGCTTTGCTCATATTACTTCTTTGAAATGTCTACCAGGAGCGAACCTGCTGCTGCTGCTGCTACTACTTTTAGGCCTGCTAACACAAGTAATCCTGCTGTTGCTACGCCTGAGATTCAGACACATATTACTAATTGAAGAAGATGGTAAAGTCCATTGAAGAAAATATCTTTAAATCCCTGCTTACTACTGTTACAAAGAGTGTTCAGTCACAAGTTCGATCCCTTGGTCTGCCTATGAAAGGTGACAAAGTTAACCGTAATTTAGCAGTAAAAGACCTGATGTCAAGCTCCATCCAAGAAAACATTAAACAGATGGTCAGTTCCCAGCTTCAAGAAATGGACTTTTCTGGTGAAATTTCAGACATTGAAAAAAAAGCTTGCTGGTCATGTTGCTGCTCAAACTGGTCAACTTAAGCAGCAAGAATTAAAAAAAATCAACTCATTGTGTTTGGATTACCTGAGGATACTACATTTGACAACCCTGAACCTAAGTTTTTGTCACTTTGCCAAGATAAATTCCTGGCATCAGTCTTTTGAACTGTGACTTTGTTTTTGTGAAACGTATCGAAAAGCGAGTTGGTAACAAAAATCGACCAGTTATTATTGAGTTCTGCAACCTGAGAGTAGGATTCTTGCTTCTCAAAAATAAAAAGGACCTGAAAGGATCTGGTGTGGTCATTAATGAGCCTTTGACTAAACCTAGGCTTACCTTACTTTCACAAGCTAAGGCCCATTGTGGCAGGAATAATGCATGGGCTGTAAATGGTAGTATTTTCGTCAAAAGTGAAAGTAGGGTACTCAAAATGTCATCTATTGGTGACATTAATGCCCTTTCTGTTTTGCAAGAATCTTTTGCCAGTATTATTTCAGAATGACTAGTGCTGCTTAACATAACTTTTCTCTTTACAACAAAATTTCATCTGCTTGGTTGTTTTTTGGCCCATTTTTATTATCTTTTCTTTTGCTTGTGCTATTTCCCTTGTCATCAATATTATTACATGCAGTTAATTGGTTTTTTAACTTATTTTCCATACTGTATTCTTACTGTCCGCACTAATTTATCTTTATATGTTTCATCACTTTTCCTAATATTGGATAATGAAAATCGATGAGTCTCAAGATTCATTTCCTTTCCTAACTGAACTTTCTCTTCTTGATTCAGTATACCTTGATTCACCTTTTGTTTCTAGTGATGATAGTGAAAATGATTCTCTGCTAAAATCTCTTCCTCAGTCTGATTGTTGTTACCATTCTTATCAACATTATTATGAAAAAGTGCTGTCCTCAATGTCTTCTGTTAAAACCTATGTGTTTACTTTGAATGTGCAAAGTATAAGGTACAAATGGGATAATGTTTTAGAATATGTTGGTGTTGTTAACTGCCCTTATGATGCAGTAGGTCTCACAGAGACCTGCCTGTCTTCAAGTGATGATATGTCTGTGTATGACTTACCAGGTTTTACTGCATACCACTCAACTACATCTCTAACTAAGTGCTGTAGTGGTATATCCCTTTCGGAAGTAATCTTAATGTTGTGAGACGTTCAAACCTTGAGAAGAGTTTTGATAAAATTTTCCTCTAATATTATTTTATCTGATCTTTTTGACCATTTTCCAATTTATTATTCTGTTCCCAAAATAAAAATGCTGAGCCGAGAGGATGCCAAAGGTGAGTCTTATACAAGAATTTATAGTCAGAGCAATGTTCATGACCTTATGTCTGATCTTAGTTCTAGTGATTGGTGTCCAGTAATGAATTCTGAAGATGTTAATTGGGCATCAGCCTCATTAATGAGTCGGCTGCAAACACTAATTGAAAAAAAATTTCCACTAGTAAAATCTTCTAGCAAATATAAACCCAAGATGCCTTGGATGTCTCCCAGTCTTGTGAAATTGACACTGCAGAAGTCAGAGCTTTTCAAGCTGGCTTTCAAAAGCCTTGAACCTGATGATTTATCAAAATATAAACATTATAAGAATGTATTAACATCAATAATGAGACTGGCTAAGAAGAATTATTTTTTGTTGAAAATTCAGGAATGCAAAAGTAACTTACAGAAAGTTTGGAGTCTAATTAATTAAGCTTTATCTCAGAGGAAACAATCAAAGAAACAGCCTACCACCTTCAAGAATGCAGATAGTTCAACTATTGAAAAAGCAGCTGTACCTAATGCCTTCAACTCTTACTTTTACCGCCCTACCAACTGTTAAGACCCCTTCCTTTCCTAAACCAGGTAAATCCTCACCAGCTGAGAGAAGTATCTTCTAACTCCTTGTTCAAGCATAGAGATCTGTGATTTTATTTATTCTTTAACTAGTAGTAACACAGCTAAAGTGCTTGGTCTAACAAACCATGTGCTTAAGTCTGTTGCTTCTTATGTTGTTGAACCTCTTATCCATATTTCTAATCCGTCTATTTCAAAGAGGTATACCTGGATTTGTTTAAAATAGCAAAAGTAATCCCTCTTTTTAAGAAGGGTGACCCCAGCTTAGTGTCAAACTATAAACCTATATAACTTCTCCCAATTTTCTCTAAATTGCTTGAAAAGCTTCTGCGTAAGAGGCTTTTTTCGTTCCTGTCTACTGGTGCTTTAACTGGAAGTGGTTCTGTTCTGTCTGATATGTGGTATGGCTTCCGACCTAAATTCTCTACTGCATGTGCTCTAGTTGATGTTACACAGTTCGTGCGTGTTAACTTAGACAAGGGTCGTTGTGTTCTAGGACTGTTTCTTGATTTTTGTAAGGCTTTCGACATGGTAGATCATTTTGTCTTGCTGGGAAAACTGTCTCTACTTGGAGTTCGGGGAAATGCTTTTGAATGGTTTAAATCTTACCTTTCTAATAGATCACAGTTTGTGTGTTACGATAGAAAATATTCTGATCTAGCCTCAGTTTCCAAAAGGGTACTTCAAGGCTCAGTTTCGGGACCACTCCTATTTCTTATGTTTATTAATGATCTTCCTCAATCTCCCAACCTTGATTCCTACACTGTTTTGTTTACAGACGATAGTAATTTTTTTGTGGTTGCTAATGATCTGCCCTCTGCTGTTGCTATGGCTTAGCTCCTGCTCAACCGTGTGCCTGATTGGTATGAGCAGAACAGGATGCTGGTGACTAGATCTAAGAGTTGCATTATTCATTTTCGAACCCCAAACCACATGTCTGAACCTTCTCCAGTATTTTTTTTTATGGTACTGATATAATTCCCCAGTGCTCTTGTGTTAAACAGCTTGGTATGCACGTTTATTGTTTTCTTTCTTTCAAAATTCATATTTCCTATAAACATTCTATAACTTCTCGTCAAGTGTCTATGCTTCATCATGCCAATAAATTTCTTCCTCCCGATGTAATGCTTTCTTTTGACTATGAATTTGTCCTTCCTTGTCTTTCTTATTGCTGCACTGTATGGGGCAATACTAACTAATCTTCCTTTGGCAACTCCGGACAACACAGAATAGAGCGGTGAAGACAACTTTTCGCAAACCCCTACTCTATACTGCAACTGATCTTTACAGTGATACATGTCTAGATGCGTTAAATGTGGTCATCAAGAAGCAGAACCTCAAACTAGCTCATCGAGCCTTCAATTTCTCGCTTCCACCAAACATCATGTCCTACTGCGATCGAGCATCAACACATAAGTGCCAGATTTTGCTTCGGAGCTCTGTTCTACAATTTTGGCTGCCTAAAAGGATATCCTCAGCAGCTCAGAGGTCACCAATTTATAGAGTAATTGTTCTTTGAAACTCTATTCCCAGTGAGCTTTCTCTTGTTAAAAACTCTTCTTGCCTTTGCAGAAAAATATTCTCTATGGCTTGAAGTTTTTCTTTATTTGTTTATTAATTTTGCTTATTTATTTTTTTCCGCTTTACTTTATCTAGTTTCTTTTCTTTTCTTTTTTCTTCTTTTATCAAGTTGAATCAGATTAGAACCCCGTTGCTTAATAATATTATTGATGGTTTCAGATTTAAATAAGTTACAGGAAATTTTCAGTTTGGAGAAAATTAAGTCTAAGGTTATTGCAGATTATGTAGCAGTTGTTTTTTTTTTTTGTGATTTTTTTCGTATTGTGGTTATATTTTTGAGATATTGTTGTAATTTTTTCATTACCTAATTTTTTTTGTTGGAATTTTGTGATTGATACGAAGTTCTCCACAAGCTATGCTTCTTGGGACCTCTAGCGCCTAAGTGTATTTATGTAATTATTGTAGCATTCAATAAATTGAATTGAATTGTATTCATAATTGAAGGACTTGTAAACACTATTCTTCAGAAATGGCTACACCCTATAAATTGACGCCAATTGATCTTGCTCTTACACCAAAATAGCACTTTGAAGATAATCTTGATCAATTTATTAACAATGTAGCAATTGCCGATGATGAAAAATTAATGTTGCTTCAAAGTACCCTTCGACGCTTCGACAAACATAAACCTTACCGTGAAAGACCGCTCAGAGTAAATGGCATTGATTAAACTTCTGAAAGTGCTGAAAGTTTTGAAACCTTGAAAGTGCCAAAATAAGAAGGAGATTTATTTTTATTAACAAGTGTTGTAGACTTTTTACCCCCATCATATCGTGAGCAAAGTAAAAGACTTTTAGATTTGATCAGATTTGATCAAAGTTATTAGATTTGATTGCTAATCGTTAAAGTTTTGAATAGTTTCATAGTCATTTATATAAATTTTTAAAGTCGTCAAATATTCCAAAAATTCTTATTGGGAATAAACATGTTTTAAAACAATTAAGAGAATTTGGAGAAATATCATAAGATATATAAAAAAGATAGCACGACAAATGGGTCTGGTAAGGGTATTAAACGAACGCGTCTTTCCACCTCATTCAGTATGCAAAAGGGTGCTGGGCACACCGAATCTACATTAAAAATGGATCAGGTTTTGAAACATGTTTATGAGAATATTGGAGAAGTGGGAAGTTTAAATTCTCCAATTACACTTTCTAAAGTCACCGGAGTTGAAAAAGCTAGCAATAGAGTATTTACAGAAGGAACCAAGCTACACTCTTCATAGAAAGACTAGAGTTAACGCTTATCATTATCGAAAAACTAAAGCCTTTTCCCCCTGCATATATTGCAAGCAGATCTTTTGACTCTAGAGACGATTCAAAGACGTCAAAATAGACCGCACAAGTATATTTTACTTGCAATAAGTGTTTTTAGTCGTTATGCATATGCAGTTTCATTACAAGCAAAGAGAGGGGATGAAGTTGCTAGAGCCCTTGAATCTATATTTGAACAAGATTCATAAACAAAAATTCAAACAGATCGGGGGAGTGAACTTGTTAATCCATATGTAAAAAAGGTTTTATTGAAATATAATACAACACTCTATCATAGTCATATTCCGATAAAGGCCGGATTGGCTGAATGTTTGATAAAAACTATTTAACTTTTGATTTCAAGATGTTATACATTGAAAAATACTGCAGCTTTAATTATTGATCTATATAACATCATGATGATTTATAATCAACGTCATCATTGATCCTTTTCTAACGTTAGTCCTCTAGAAGTTCATCGAGGAGATCATGATACACTTGAAATTTTTCTTAAACAATGCTCTAATGATAAAATATTCTTGTGAAACATCGTTGTGAAACATACAATATTCTTGTGAAACAATATTCTTGTGAAACATGGTCCACTGAATTTTTTAAAGTGTCAAAGGTCTAAGACACTAAACCTGTAACTTATCGTCTTCGCGATATGAAAGATGACGAGAAAATTGGTGGTTTTTTATAAATTCTAAAAAGTTGGAAATAGTGGGATGTATCAAATTGAAAAGGAATTAAAGACTCGAAATTGCAAGGGCAAGAGACAGTTGCTTGTTCGCTGGCTAGGATACAACTCTCATTTTGATTCCTGGATTGCTGCTTAAGACGTTCATAATGTCTAATGATTTTTATGTGACATTCATGTCCAGCGATTCTGACCCCTCCCCCCTCTATGACGATTTGAATAAAACGAGCAAATTTTGGACAAAACTCTCACCGCCATTAAATTTGAGGGAAGGGATGAAGTTGCTCTTGTTGATCAAATTCTTAGAAATACATATGAGATCTTAAGAAAGAATCGTACAAATGAGACCAAAGTAAGACCCTTTGACTTTTATGACGAGGATGCAGTGGCAAATTTTGATTCTGATGATTACCCCTTTGCGATTAAACCCTATGGGGAATACAGCAATATGAGTGATTAGTGTCAAGTTATCAACAAAATCATTGAACGTCGAAAAAAGGGTGGCTTCAAACTTAACTATTCACCGGAACAGAGGAGAATTTACATTAACAATCTATTTAAGAATGAAAAACTATTCCTCAATGAGGATTTACGTGAGGTTCTCGGTTTTAAAGATTTTATTATTAAAGTAAATATTTCAGTAGGAAATAGCATGTTTTCTATGCAGTCAATTCACCCGCCCTCTCATCTGACAATCATATATTTCTTTACACGTCCTTTTTCGAAAGATCAAGAGTCGGAAACAGCAACGTCCCCCTTGTACGTATTCTTTGACGAAGAACCAGTCATGAACACATTTACCACTACAGGATTGACTCAGAGTTTATGGTGTGTAGACCTCTTTTTAGATTTTGAGCAAAGGATTATATTTTGTATAAGCGGATTATTTTGCTGAGTGAGAATTCCCTTGGGGACTGTGGAGTTTCATGTTAATATTTTTGTGATCAGTGACCTATATTGGAGAAAAAAAATTAGAATAATATCATTTGTCCTTGGGGCAGGTTTTGAAATGTCTGAAAAGCTAGTTTGAATTGTGATCTGGAACTTTAGGAAAAGAACAATAAAGGCAGGAAATCGGAGTGCTGAAATTCCTAAGAAGATAATTGAATTTTTTCAGAAAAGATGATATTAGTGATGCAAAAACGATCCTATGGGATTCAGCTAGAATCAGCACAAGAGTGTTTATAAAGTGAACCCGCATGACAACGTGATTGAAATGATTCGCGTCTTTGAAGACTGCGATAAAAAGATATTAATGTTCCGATGTTTGTCATTGTAGAACCTGCTCAGGTACCTTATGTTCATGGCGAAGTGTCCACCGTTCTCACTAAACAAATGACCCAGATCTAAAACAACTTAGATGCCTTTATGAATCGTGAAAGTTCAAATGTGCCCTCTCTGTCCCCTGCTATAGATTTTCGTGAAAAGCCATCGCATGCTGTTATAGTGAAAAATCCTCCTCGTGACCAAGATAGGCCTGGTCTCAGAAAGGAATTTCTTGAAAATGTACGTGGGAAAACTTGTGATAAAATTTTTGAGATAAATTAAACTGAGATAAATTTTATCTCAGTTTAAATTAAACTGAGATAAATTTTTGAGATAAATCATAAGGCATCAGGTAATGATCGTGTCATAAGTATTTTTCTTCAATACGGTGGTTGTGAAGTTGGAGATAAATCACTGAAGATTATAAAATTGTATTTTGAAAGAAGTGGAAGCACGAGGTATTTTAGGAAAACTTTACTAGATGCCTCTCTAGTAAAGGTCATAAGACCGACTTTAATAAATACCAAGGCATTGGCTTGGTTTCTGTAGGGGGCACCTAGGTACGATATACGTTTTAGCTTAGAAATGCTGTAAATAAATTTTTAAGTGAAGAACAATCTGACCTTAGGATGCATCGACCAAATGTTAGCTCATTTAATTTATTACATGAACAATTAAATTAATGAACATTTAATTTATTAATTTAATTTAAATAGTTAAAATAATAATTTTTATTATTAAGAAACACTAAATGATGAGAGCCTGGCTCCAATTGCAAATGACAATATTTAATTTTTATAAGGAAATTTTTGAGTAGGGTGTCAAATGTCTAATGTACTCTCGGACCATAAGGAATTAATTAGGAAAAACGAAGCATCTTCACAAAAATAAAAAGGTTCATTTTATTATTGGTAAAGAACAGTTCAATTAATGGTTTTGACCGAATAAATTAAACTGGCGTGTCGTCACTGTCTCAAAAGCAGATATAGAAGCTGTGTTACAGGCACTCGCGAGCAGTAGCCCGATCGTCTAGGCCAAGATTAAAAGTAGTGCCTACTTCGAAATCATTAGAGGTATCCCGGTGGATTTTCTAGAAGGTGATTTATGAGACCTAATTCCTAAATGCATTATTGCCAAGTAGATTGGTCACTCCCGTTCGTTCAAGGTAAAAATCGAGTCAAAAACTGATCTAATGAATGCGATAGCAAATCCGCAAGCCCGCAAATCCGAATTTTTATTTCTTCCTCCAACATGCTACAAATGTCAAGGCTATGGGCATATTTCTGGCGCGTGCAAGAAGTTTTGTATTTGTTCAGTTTGCATCGAAGAAGGACACTCTAGTTCTAAAAATGATCACTGTTCTAGACCGACAAAATGTGCACTATGCAAGTCTACTGATAATCCCTGCTATAGCTACAAACGTCCAGTAGCTCAATCTCTGCAACAACAAATTTCGAAATAATGCTGCGTCCAACTTTGATTCTATCATGGAATATAAACGGAAAATATTCTGATAAAATTTTTATTTTGACCCAGTTGCTCAAGGATTATAATATTATTTGCCTCCAGGAACATTTTTGTCAGTAGACAAAAGGGAATTTATCAAAATCTTGCCGGCTTGCGCTGTGTTTTTCTCTCCAGCAAAAATAACGGCAACGTGTGGACGCCCTAATGGCGGCCTCACGATTTTGACTCGCTTACCCTGTAAATTAATCGAAGCAGGGGATCATATTCTTGCAGTGTCATATCTGAACACGTCCATAATGAATGTTTACCTACCAACAAACTATCGTAACGAGAAATCCGACGCGAAGTTTATAGGGGCTTGCAAGAAACTGTGTAAGCTGATCAAGAAAAACGCAAAATCCACAGTCATGCACTCAATATTAATAGGGCATTTTAACTGTGATTTGACTAATAGAATGGTCCCCAGAAGCCAGCTCCTTTGGAGCTCCAATTCCCCTTCGTATTCATTAGTTGATAAAAATGATTCCTATACCTATGTTGGCCCTAGCTCTTCAACTTTGAACCTCGATCATGTTGTTTCTTCCTTTCCCATTAAACAAGCCGCTATACTTCATGAAGGCTACTTCTCTGACCATTTACCTATTTGTGCGACAATTTAGTACAATTTAAAGAGGAAAACCCGACAAGAGGAAAAGTGGTTTTATGTTCCAGACTGGAGTCACGTTGATCGTCATTTATTCATGGCCGATGGTGACACGTTACTCAACAAAACTAAAGTTCCTTTTCACCTACTTTTTTCAGAATGCAGGTCTTATATTAGTGAGTACGAGATCGAAATACAGCTTACGAGATATCTTGCAGAAATTAAGCACGCGCTTCGATGCGCAGAAAAGTGTGCAGTCCCATCTAGACGTGTTAGCAAAAATATGGAAGTCTCCGACTGGTCTAAAAATCAAAGTCTTGTTGCAGCTTGCGATTCAGCTAAATTTTGGCTACTTATCTGGAATGAATCCGAAAAACTGCGCTCTGTTGTAGTAAACGAATTGCATTTGAAGACAAAAAGAAAGTTCATAAGAGCCCTTAAGGACTACAAAATAATGTTGATCCAAAAAAATGTCGATAACATAATAAGTGATCCTTCACTTTTTTGGAAAAGTTTTAAAGGCTGTGATCGGACTTCTATCAGTGGGATTCCAGAAAAGTTGGATTGATTATCATAAAAGTAAGTTTTCGTTGCCTGACTTTGTTGCAGAAAGTAAATATGAAAAAGATCTTGACCGTGTGCTTGCTAATTCTATGCCTTCTGCTTTTATAGTGACGCCGTCTGTTATTGAGTTCAGTCTAAAAAAAATTAAGAAAACATCTTCTGCCTGTGTTGATTTAATATCTGCTAAACATTTAAAATATTGTAGTGATCTTTTGTTGTCTAATGGGAGGGTTCTTAATAAAAAAAGGTATTTGTTCTTATATTTTCTGGTGTTTCCTCATATAGAATATTTCAATTAATTAATTCAATGGGGAAATTCAGTTAAACTCTTAGTTGACGGTTCGTGAGTAGCATACCTGAGTGGACGCAGAATTTTGCGTGTGGGGAGCTTAAATTAGCGGTTCAAATGGGGAGCTTGTATTAACGGCCATACTGAGTCGAAATCAGATTGAAGGGTTTCAGGTTCCCTTGAGAGCGAGTGGAGCCACAAGGACTAACTATCTTGAGAAATACTAACATAAAGAGAATAAAATAAGAAAGTAATGCATTTATTTTTACTCACATAGTTGATGCAGATCTTGGTGAGAATTTCAAAAGCACTTTGTAGTAAAAGACACTAAAAGTTGTTCACTGGGGCAAAACAAATAACGTTCAATAGAATTGTTTTTAGATTTGCAAAGAATTCACATAAAGACTCACAATCAATTCCAAAAGACTGTCATAAGACTGATATGAGACTCCTAAAAGGACTCCTCTAAGACTCGTAAAAAGACTGGCGCAAAAATTGCTAAGTCCTAACTATCTACTTTCTGCAATTTCACCAGAGGTTACGTTCAGGCGTTACTAAGAAATACACTACACTCATTCTACCGGTTCCAGCTGTATATCCTATATTACTATTGGGTAGTGATATACCAATGGGCTACTTGAGGTTAATTACAATTTATGACTTTTAAGATATCACTTTGGAATTTTTCACAACGAACAAAGTTTTACATTGTAAAATTTTACTAGCGAGGTGTCACTTAGTTTCCAGAAGACTTATAATTTATTTCTGTGAAAGTCGTTAAAGGACAATACAATTTAGTTACATTGAGATACAGAGTTCTAAACTTAGTTTTCAGAACAATGCAATTAGATTAGACAAAAATATTTGGTATCTCGGGTGACTATTTTTTGTATAATAAATTCTACCATCTCTTGATAGTTTGGAATTTCAAGCTCTTAAGATTTAAATTACATTGTTAGTCACCTGCCATATAAGATTTGGTCAGACTGATATTTATTGCATACTTTGGCGACGTGAAGTCGGATTTATTTATTACATTTTCTGTGGGAAATATCCTTACAATGTATGTTTGAATTAAATACATTTGTTTCACTATTTTAAATTGAACGTTTGAGACTTGCTCGATCTGTGGGTTACTTGAATTTTCAAGTTCATATTTTGGGTGATGTTATTTTACTTGGGTAACTTTAATTGGAAAATTTTGATGTTTATGAAAATTGATCCCATTACATATCATCCTTCCCGTTCTTAACGATGTCCTCATCGTTGTGTTATCCTACTCTCTCTACTCTTTCAAATTTTGATCCTTCCTTTAAAGGAATTTAACTTAGTACTTATTATTTGAATTAACTCTGCTTTGGTAAAATGTATATCTCTTTTTTTATATTCCCGATTGCTTTATGAGACTACATATATGACGACATTACTTTAAAGTCCATCACCTACTCACTCTATTTTGGCGAAAGGGCCAAAGAGTTTCTATTAACTAACACATTAGGTTATACGATTACATGATGATTATTATTCCTCCACATAATATTAAAATTCCTTCACCTGATATGCTAATAATTCTACATGGTTTAAACTAGTTAATATCCGTTTATGCTACTATTTTTTCACTAAAATGGTGCATATTTGCCTTTTCTAATACCTGACTATGATTTCACCTGACGTTATAATGAGACGAATATATTATTATTCCTTCACCTAAAATTAAAATTCCTTCACCTGATATGCTAATACTTCTACATGGTCTTAACTAATTAAACTCTGCTTTTGCAACTATTTTATCACTAAAAATGGTACATATTTGCCTTTTCTAATACTTGACTATACTTCCACCTGACGCTATGATTATATTATTATTCCTTCACCTAATATTAAAATTCCTTCACCTGATATGCTAATACTTCTAGATGGTTTTAACTAATTAAGCTCTGCTTTTGCGACTATTTCATAACTAAAAATGGTACATATTTGCCTTTTCCAATACTTGACTATACTTCCACCTGATGCTATAATGATACGATAGGTATCTGACTTCAAAAACATCTAACTACATCTAAGTTTTAACACACTGATATGTATGAATTAAAATAATTTGCAAGGAAAAGTTTGACACATTAATATTTGCTAACTTAATAACTGACTGCAACACTGGGATATGGTAGCTTGCACTTGTTTTCATCTGTTTTATGATAAGTTTTTCAATATTCATTAAAGTTACAAGTTAGATATATAAGACTTCACACTTACTTCATCATTCTACATGTCTATAATACTCACATACGTTTTCACTTTATTTTGGGTTTCCATTGAACTAATTACTGTGTCGACTAATTGTTTATGGTTTGGCTTCGTGGTGTTTCATCTTTTGGCACTTGTTGCTTGGGATAAGCGTTTACATTGTTCATAAGTATGACTTTTGCACTAAATTGTCCGTGCGTGGTTTGTCATGTCAAATACGAGGGGTTGATGTCACAGGGATGTTGAAATGTTTATTAGGTATATAACCCTTGGGGAATTGATTACATGAAATGGGTATCTTGATCGCTGGGCTGGGTATCTCTTCTTGGACACTTTTATCGTCGGAAAATCTAATACTCATACAGTCTGTGTTTTCCGTAAATTGTTCACGTTCAGTCCTTCTTTTATTGTTTACTAGGTACATAACTATTGGGGAATTGATTACATGAAATGGGTATCTTGATCGCTGGGCTGGGTATCTCTTCTTGGACACTTTTATCGTCGGGAAAATCTAATACTCGTACAGTATGTGTTTCCCGTAAATTGTTCACGTTCAGTCCTTCTTTTATTTGGACTATGGGCTGTGTTATGACATTTAACTTTAACTATGGCAGGATCAAAACTGGATCTTAGGGCCTTGGCTCGACGCATTGTCTTTGATTCCTGTCTTTTGATTCCAAAACATTATGTTTGGTTCTTCTTCTCATGGAGGATGGTTTGGTTTTGCGACATCTAATAATGATTGGATACGGTCAAAACTTAAGCTTTGGAACTTGGTTCAATATATTATCTCTGATTTGGGGCTTAAGGTATATAATCTTTGAGGGATCGACTCCAGGGTTTATTCTTGGTCCTTAGGATTTAATGTTTGGGACCTTGCCGTCTAAGGATTATCGACGGATTTTATGTAGTTTTGCGACATTGCGGTCGGGGTGGTTATCTAGGTAATCATTTATTTGATATATACATATATCTGGGGTTCTCGGTTTGCTAACATTGTTTGAGGTGGTGTTACCTGGTACTAGGCTTGGGTGACTTGGATTGTCGTCAGGGTATTGTCTTCAGGGGTTTCCTTGGTAAGTACTTATCCCTGGTTGACGAATGATGAGAGTAGTTGCTACTGGGTTGTATCCGTGTTGCGTTCTGGTACACTAATACTTAATTTGCACTGATTACTCTGCTTCCTGGAATATAAATATCTGGGCAGAATCATATGCTCTTTATAATTACATAAGTTAAAACACACACAGCAATAATACACAATTAACACGATATTATATAGGGACTATTATTTGAAATAATAGTGTAATTAGTCGCACTAATAATATCAAATTAATATGGGTACGATCAAACTCAAATATAAAATGAATAAGAGGAATTTTCATTCTTCTACATGCCTATTGCAGCAACACTAGTTTACTATGAGAAAAGCTAGGTAATCATAAGAAAATGATAGTGTCTACGAAAATAACACAATATGAGATTTTCCAGATTTAATGATTATATATATTCTTATATATATGTGCATTTGGCACATGTTCAATATTCAACACATTTATAAATGTTATTCAATACTTATCTACTTTAGCATTTAATTTTCTATTACATAACTATATGCGAGGTAAGTTACATGGTTTTTTTAGAGGTCTCGATTTACTATAGATTGTCAAGCCTTTACTGTTTACGCGCGTCCATGCTGCTTAAGAAGTACATCTTTGCAGCCGCATGGGTTTGTGCAAACAATAAGTAGATATTTGGGACTGGACATGGCACGAATGAGGACCTCTACTCCCATTCGCTTGATCATGTCCTCCCATATTTTATGGCTTAAGGATTATCAGGGAGTTCTGGGTTTAGGTCTTGCATCTCACTTGATTCGACGTGATCTGTCTTCGCTCTTTTTCTACGTGTTCTCATAATTTTTCCGTAATTCAGGGTCAATAACATTCTTATAGTCAGAGAGATCATGAATACGGATCCTACTGTCAGGAGGATATTCCACCAAAAATGTGTTGAGAATATTCCGTATCTACTTTCTACATACGTCAATCTTTGGTCTTCATTAGTAAATAAGGGAATTTGAGAGTCTAAAGCTTCTCTTATTCTTGTTAGTGGTAAGGTTCCCTTGACGTTTTTATTTTTTGACCATATTGTGGCTTTTACTTCTTCATCATGAATATTAGGAATTCCATGCGATAAATTGACTGGTTTGAAATTGATCACCTTGGGACTTATTATATTCGTGCTCGTGGTTATCAGTGGTGTTTGCACCGTGGCTTCTTTGGTTACTAATCGACTCCCTTGTTTTATGGTTATTCTTCCCACGTCTTGTAATAGTAATTCAGTTCTGTAGCTCGGGTCGATTATTTCTGTGTTACTATAACAAGAGATGGTCCCAACTGTTTCTTTTGGGACAGAAAATAGCCGCTGATCATTCCTAAGGTGAATAAATATTTCTCGTTTAGTACTACCTAATAGTGCTTGACATGATTTGGGAACTCCTTCTTGTTCAGTTTCTTTTAAGAATATATCTAACATGAATGATCCAGATTTTACATTATAAATGGGCAGTGTTAGTTGACATACTAGGTTTTTGAATGCTACACATTCCTTAAGATCCTGTGGATTTGCTAAGGCGTATTTCCTTCTATCTTGATGGACTAGTAAGTATTCCGCTTCGGGGGTGATAGTCATAAATGAATTAGTTTTTCCTATATTGGCTGGGAACGTAGAAATTTTAAACAAGTCGTATATGGAGTGTTGATTTATTAATGGAATTGTTACTACTGCAAATAATTGTTCATTTATTTTTTGATGTGAACCTTTAGCTTGGTGGTGTAGTGGAATAGGTTTGCTACTTCTGGTTCGGTTGGTAGATGTAGGCCGAACGTTAGATGTGTTTTTATTTCTTCCAGGATACTTTTTAGGTTCAAAGGGTCCACCAGGTCATAGGATAAGGTTCCTCCAGTAAGGGCAAATAATGCGAATTTAAATTTACTAACGTCAGTTGTGAGGTTAAGTAATGACATTGTCACTATGTCTAGTGATACCATTGTGAGGCTCGAATAGGAAATAACACGATCCACTTCGTTCTTCAAATAATTCATTATGTTTACTGTCTTTGAGATTTTCTTTGATATTGCCTTAATTTTGTCTCTTTGATAATTGGCTATGCTGGCTTGTATTCTTTGGACATGTAAGGTCAGATTCATGGCTTTATTCAATTTTCTCACGTTTTCCCTTTGGATACCCAGGTCTTCTTTGGTTGATAGTCCAAATAAACGTGAAGCCAATTTTCCTACAATTGGTATTAGACTAGCTGATCTGCGGTATTTGCTTTTTCGAAAGAATACCTCGAAGATTCTCGTGGTGCTTTGTTTTAATTTTTGTATTTCTGTATTGAACAATTCAAATAATGCTTGTAATCGCTGCCTATACAATATTAAAAACGATTGGTGAATTGATACTTTTAGGGCATTTTTCTCACCTAGTTCAGGTAATGGTTCAATATCTTCCCTTGCCGGCTCGTCGGCCATTGCTAATCTTGCACAAGTACGTTTACCGTCTATTATCCAACATTTTTTATGTACGTAATCGTTTTCTTCCTCTTTCTTATATTTATTTTTCTTTTCTTCTGGTTGAATCGCTTGTACTTTTATCGTTTGTATCTCGGTATGCCTTTTTTGGGATTCTTGCTCTTAGGCCTATACGGAATATGCCAATCGGTTGGGTGCGCGTAAACGTGGGCCCTGTTGACCAAGTCCATTTTGTAAGTATCGTTGGTCTCAGATAAGTCAGTATGGTCAAATTTTTTTGTGATTCTTTGCTAAGTGCGCTCATTTCTGGGACTGTGTTCGTCGTAGTTTCCGACATTGAAGATTGTATATCTCTTACTGGGGTCTCATATGTAGGCTTGGTTGTCTTGGTGTCTTTTTTTTCTTTCTGTAGGATTTTTATTCTTATCCTCTTGCTGTGTATTTGAGAATTTCAATTCCTTTAGGTTAATAATTTGTCTGTAGTCTTTTTCCTTTGTGAGTTTTGATAATATTTGGTTCGTAACATTTTGTTCAGCTTGATTTTGCCATAATTCCTTGAGAAAAGTCCATAGGCTCGGTAGTTCATTTAACATTGGGTAATTCCCATCATAAAGTTTATCTTTCCTGGAAGTAGTCAAGGGGGAACTTGTGGTAGATTTAATTGTAGTATGCTCGCTCATGGAACTATCCACGTTATTTAATGCTCTCCTTCTTCGGCTTTCATTCTTGTTAAATCCTAGAGCCTTATCAATTTCAGCCATTTTCTTGTCGAAATCTTCTATTATGAGTTTCGATTTTAGTTTAGGAAATATGGGGGTTAGATTTCCTTTATTTTCCTTGTGGTGCATTTCTTTTGTTGATGGTAGGCTCTTGGCTGAATTTAAGAATTGGAATGGAGTTCTTTAATTCATTGGTATTCTTCTCTAGTCTGATTTCATGTTGGAGCAAGGTTTTGAACGTTTTAGGGTCCAATTTTATAAATATTTTCCAGGCATTATGACTTGCGAGCAACAAATTTTCGTGTTTAAAAATTATTCCATGCTTTACGATATCTTGGGCTATGCTTTGGGCAACAAAGATTATCATGAAATTTGTTAGCCACATCCTTTTTGCTGTTTCTGGAATTAATATTTCATTAAACATAATATAGGAAGAATTTTTATGATTGATAATCGAACTAGAATTTAGATTCCTATTATATGGGATTTTCTTCTTTTTTTATCGGGTAAATAACAAGATGAAATTGGTATTCATGATGATAGAATTAATTGATTGATACGGTTGATTCTTAGGTGGGGGGGGGGGGTAGTTGTTTTAATTGATTTCATTCAAGAATTTTTCTTTTAATGTAAAGGGTGCGTGAGTTGACTTTAATTTACGTCATACCAAATTACTTCAATAGAGACGGTTTTCTTGATTTTTTGGTTGCTTTTGATTTTGATTCATAGGCCTTTATTCTTTTAAATATAATTTGTTTTCTTTTTGCTCTATATATTACGCTTTTTGGATTATATAGATATTGTTTGTAGTATTTTATTTCTTGGAGGGGGTCATGTTTTCCTTGGTATTTTACGCAGTTTGAATTTCCCTCAATTTTGTAAACTAATTTTTGCTTTCTACACTTGTCAAGAAGCAATAAATCTGTCTGACAAGGCCCTTTAACATACCAGTACCGAACTTTATATTGTTTCTGTAATTTTCTGATTTCATGTTGAGTAAAATGGAGGTACTTGCCCTTCCTGCCGTTATATTTTATTCCTAATTTGCCTCTCGCTGGTCGACATTTGGGTGTGTTTGCAAAACTTAGAACAAATTTATAGGATTCCGCGTCAAATTTCCTTAAATCATACTTGACGTCCCATTTTTTCGCGAAGACTTCTTCCCCTGATTTACTCACAATTATCATTGCCGCTGAGTATATGACATTTTCTTTTGCGTGCTTTATACACATGAACTCTGTATCGATAATTGCTTTGGCCATTGTTCTGAAATGAAAGGTAGTTTCTATTGATCTTTGTCTAGTTAATTTTTTCAAGATTAGTTATGATCATGGTACACTCTAGGTCGAGGTCAAACTACCTTTTCACCGGTATTTCCTCATACATCGGGTACTTATTCGTTCGACGTAATTCGAGTCATCTAAAGCTCCATATTAACCAATAATGAATATATACTTTGAATGGAAAACAAGGTAACTTCAGGTCGAAGTTGAACTACTTTTTCACCGGTGCCACCTTGTACCTGGCTATTTGTGTATTCGAACGTAATTCGATTCCCTAAAGTTCCGTACTCTAGTTTAACGAGTTTGCGCTCGACTTGTAACGAGTTCCATATAGGCTTAAAGGGTTGAGACTTTCAAGAAACTACCTTTTTTGTCGATATATTAACAATGTATTTAGATCTCGTGACATTTACCCTAATTCATAGTTTTACAAATATTAATACACTACTGGTTTATTCATATAACGTACTTTTTTTGTTATTTTAAATAACAATAATAATCGATTACATAGATATAACACTTCAAATAATATGGGAGGGTTCTTTTATTATTTGTTTCAACGAACTTATTTATATATGCAGTTTCTTCCACTAATATTGGGTTTTAATTTCAATATGGGTGCATCATCCGGCAGTGCCGCTTTTGAGCTTGGAGATGTAAGCAAATCGACAAGTCGATAATTTTCCCATGACGAAACATTTGAGCTGAGAAATTTGAGTTCAAATACTATATCATTTTTACCGCTTTCAGGTGTATTTAGGTACATTAAGTACACTAATAATTGGTTTGGGAGGCGCAGGTCCTCCAGAGTGGCAGTTATGTCATTCCTTCGCATATTTTGTCGAATGACTTTTTGGCACAACTGAGATAAAGACAACGGGTCATTTATTATTTTTACGACGGAGAAACTTAAGTTTGCGTGTGATTGGCAACAGCAGAGTTGCTCGCGCACGATTACGTCTAAACCAGGGATTATTTTTCTTCCAAAATTTTCGTCTTCTTGGAAGAAATTCAGGGTTATTTTCTTTGAGTCTTTATAATCTCTTGGGTTAACTTTAAAAATAGCGGATCCCGTTGAAGGGTTAATTGGATTTAGATACATGTTATTTACACAGTTGACGTATAAGGCCTTAAGGAAGCTTTCACCTTTTAACATGTGTCCTTGGTCGATTAGTATGGAGAGAAATCTAATGGGCCAAAATGTAGTTATGTAGTTATCGTCTTGATCGTACCAAATATTGTCGGCGATATAATCAGACAGCGAGCTAGATTTTGTTGTTGGAGTATTTTGTATTAAAATTCGGAAGGCCAGGTTGGCACTTAGTCTAGTGTTTTCTAGTGTTCTTGTCAGTGCACTTGCATTAAAGTTATAATGCACTAAGCTTGCCATTAATCTTAGAATCATTCTTTGTTCCAAGATTGTCTTTCGAGATTTCAAAAGATAATATAGTTTTGGAGAGTCGAGATTTTCTACTGTTCTGATAAGTTCCCATTCTTTTAATGAATTATCAACAAGTCCCCATTCCTTTAATGAATCATTAATGTTATATACACTATGTCTTTTCTAAAGATTCCATGAGGTTACATTTTCTAGTCTACAATTATTTAATTGTTGATGGCTTGGGTATCTTATCATGGTTATTTTTTTCTTTAATTTATTCTGCTAGATTTTAGGTTAATATAAGCAACATACCGTGTAGTCGCTCGTTTCGGCGTTTCACCTAACCAGTGGTCGATGATTACTCATGTATCTTATCTGCAAATGTGTTGTTATATAAGGACTACCAAATAAATGGTTATTAGTAGTAATACTTTTTTAAAATAATTACGTTAATTTATAGCCGTTTAAGTAATGATTACGCAATAGTTAGACACTTACAATTTGATGACTCTTGTTAATAAGGATAGTTGTTTATTTGGCCCATTTTGATTTTATGAAATTTTATTCTTATTAGTATTTCTTGTTCTTTTTCTCGGTACAAGTTGTTCTTCGCAAGGGGATTGTTGCTACGAAAATTGACCCAAAGAATAAAAAGAACTTCGTGTCAACTTCCGGCACACAACTCCCTCACTACTGAGGCTCCTCTGCCCATTTCTTTCACAGATTCCTTTAAGCGTTATTTTTATTTAGTTGGGCACTTTCAATTAGATGATGTTTGTTGTTAGTTATAGTTGTTTACCTTGCTTCTATAAGTTTTTTTTGTACTTGGTTTTTATTAGACTTCTTGGGTTCCTGATTCTTGTTCGAGTTGTTCTTCGTAAGAGATACCTTGTAACGGTGCCTGAAAGAAAAAATAATCAGATCGCGTACCAGCACCCTGTCAACGTATTCCCCACGTATCGGATTTCCTTTCCATCTTCATTGCTTATTCTCGTACGGTCACTTTTTGTTGTCACATTATCTTCTTATGGTAGAGGTGAGTTAGGGTAATTCTGGTGGATCACTTTTTATAGGGAGATTTGTTGATTTTCTCATGAGAGTCCCCAGGCCAAGTCTCATGACCAATGGGATAAAACGCACCATAGGTCACCACAGTTGACCAGCGGGTCCCCATATTGTAGGGTTGTTTCATTTAACCGTCCGTTATAACTCCTTATTATTCATTGTTCACATCTTCTAACTGGGTAGTAGCTTCTAATAGAGAGCCTGAGATCAAGCAGGAGGAAGAGGGATAGCATACACAACCTCCACCTGATTGCCCAAGGCTTCTCACGATTGAGGGTCCATATATTTATGAAGTTAGACGAATAGGCAGTTGTAGTGCTTGCCAAGTGATGTCTTGTTGCGCAATCGAGCCTTGTAATCAAGTCAATAGAATGATGCATTTTCCGCTCACCCGATAATGGAGCATTAGGTCAATGGAAAATATATCTCTCTAGTTTCGACAAACCATTGATTTAAATTTCACAAAAAAAAATTTTTCCAAAAGGAGTCGCTAGGTTCTACGGGGAATTGCAAAACCCGCTGCAGACGTTACAAAACCAAATCAGCAACAGATTTTACAACGCCTGGTATCTCCCTCATTCAGTAACTTGTGTAATCTTTTCTCAACAGAAGGTGAGAGTCAAGTACTTGCACGGTGGGATAATATACACCATGCACATCCTCGGTTCTAACCTCCTATGCTTGGGGGTTCATCCGTTTTCACGATTGTATATCTTATGGATATCTGAATTTTTCCTCCTATACTATTTTCAGCGTATTTCATGTGGTTGTTCGCTGATTATTATTTTATTTCGATTTTATGAATTAGAATTGCCATTTATATTGAGCTTCTATTGATTGTTGAAGGTAAAAAATTTTTTTTTTCACCATTCGAAGTGTGCGGGGTACCACTGCTGATGTTTGGCTAAAATTATCTTTCAACTTGCTTGAGTGTGTTTTTCGAGAAGTTTTAAATTTAATTTTTTTTTTTACCGTCCGAAGTTTGAGGGGTATCACTACTGATTATTAGCTAAAAGTATCTTTCACATGGTTTGAGGGGGTTTTTGAGCTTAAGTAGTTAAGTAAAGGGTTGTATTATATTGTTCGTTAGCATATTTCAATCAATGCGACAACTGATTTTCATTTATCTTTATATTTTGTTTAGCTACGACTACTGCGACTAAAGTACCTATTTATTTATTTTTTTTTCAGCTTTATATATGATTAATTAACGGGAGTTAATTTATTTTATATTGAAGTGATTTTTCCTTAATTGCTTATTCTGATAGCTATTGTTTAAGTTGAATCGAATGAAGAGTCGTGTATTGATGTTTACTCAAATAATTTCTTTGGAATATGTAGGAATAGACTCCTTATTTCAGCGTATTCTAGAATTATGCCAAATTGGTGGAATACAAAGGCTTGTTAGTCGAGATTAAATTTTCTTGTTTAAGTGAGTTGAAGGAAAATTCATTTACTTTTAAGGTGTCAAATCATTTTTCTCCCGTGGCGGAGTTATCGCCGCGTGGCAGAGGTACTTATTATCAAGTGTGGTATCACCTAAAAGTTTTGTAGTTTGTCATAAGGCATATAAATTAATTCCCTTGTATTTCCTAAATGAAAATTAAAATATATTACGTTTGATGCTATACGTTGATGCCACGAAGGCGCCGCACGAAAGTGCCGCGCGTCTAGGGGGGAGCTCATACATTTGATTAGAATATCAACTATAATATCTGTTACTGTTTTTCCTTGGGATTCTATTGCAATATTCTTCACTAGGTTAGCATTTTACAGGAGCTTGATTCGAAAAGAAATTTAGATTGTCATATATATTAATTTATGGTTTTTGAAACTTGTTTTTGAACAAAGGGCGAAATTTTAACTTTGGGCCTTTGTTAGTAGCTACAGGTGTGGGGTTCTATTCACTTTTTCATAACCTTATTGCATTTTATTGTTTCCACTTTCCCTTGTCTACAATAAAACTTATCCTTGAGTCATTTATAATTGTATGTATAAATGTTGGTTTTTATTTTATCAAATTTAGTTAAACACATATGTCCATAGTGACTGCATATTTTATGAACTTTTGAATACTGTGTTTTTGCAAATTTTGACTTTTGTGACTAACAAGTCTTTTATTATGCAACGTTTCTTATTGGGGGGAATAAGGACTAGCAGGGATCTAAGGCCGTTACTGGTTTATAAGGTTAGTAAAAACTATTAAATACTGTCTTGTTATAGGTGCATTTATGAATTAAGATAATTTTTTGGAAGAGTTTTCTTCTTTTTACGTTAATTGGTTTGTGAATAATTTTGGTTATTAGTCCGTATTTTGGCAGGACTATATTAGTTTAATTTTGACCTACTCGTCTTAGCGATATGTTGCGTGATTTGCGTCTTTTACGAGAACCCATAGAAATTGAATTACGATAATTTTTTGCAATTTATAGAAAATTAGGTTAAAACTTACTTTAATCTATAGGTACCTATAGTGCAGCTTGTTTTCAAAAGCTCTCGTTATTCTTTTCTTTAAGGCCTATTTCTGAAGCAGAATATACCTGCTATTGTCAGGTAGACATTAGCCTAGTTACACACATTGGTATCAATCTAAATATTATGCCTAAACCCTTTATTTGGGGGGTAAAATGTTTTAGGATTTTTATGATTCTTCATGCTTTTGTCCTTTTTGGTAGGCCATTTTAGTAAATTGTTTGTCTCATACATATATAATATATGACTGGTTTCTGGATTGTAAGCGAATAGTTTTATTCGAGACCAGTTTCGCATTTGGCGTTACCGGTGGTGATTATCTCCCTATCACATTTCAAAACCTCTTGAATGTTAAGAAATTGTTTGGCCTAGGAAGAAGTTTTTTTTGTTATTCTTATTGTTACAGGCTATTCCTTATACTTTATTTGCTCGTTTGTTTCGTACGCTTTGACTCGTTTTAAGGTAATCTTGGCTGAATTTATTGCTACAATTTTTAGGGTTTTTGACGATTATTTTCTTTTTGCCTATCGGCTGTAAGCGTTCTCCTGTTTTTGCTAACTATTGCAAAACTAATGTGTCATTTAGCTATTCGTTAGTTACGATTGATTGATTGATTGATTAAAAGGTACAACAATTTTTATCAGGGAAAATACATTCTCTATAGTTGGTCATCAAAAATTGAAAAGTTAATCAATACGCATCGTTTTTTTTGTATTAATTCTATCTTACTTATGACTCCCAGATACAATATTTTGGAATTTTGATAGCCATTTTTACGTATTTTGGCTTTATGAAAGGTTGCTCTTTAATGCTTCTCACTCCTGACTCAGAGGATATGTGAATCATTATTTGACTTTGCCACTCGAGAAATTCATCTAACCGAATAGGCTAGGACACAAAATAGGATGGGCCACAAAAAAAAATTTCTTTTCAGGTTTTTTTTTTGTTCTCCGTATTTGTGGGGCTTGTTTTTATAATTGAAGAATTACACTGCCCTCGGGGTTTTGTTTATATCTGTGGATATACTTCCTATTAAGGATTACATCGCATTTCTGTAGGTTGAAACTCACATGGCGTAATTAACACCTTAAATTCTACGATTTTGACTTATTTCTTACGCTTTAGGTTATTGATTTTTTTTGTTTTGCTCCAATTCCGTAACGATATTCTTCTTTTGAAACCAAATATTATACTATTTTCTATATTTTGGATTATACCAGGCCAAAATATAACCAAGATTTGGTCAAATATCAATATCTGAATAAGGATATATCGAAGTTATAGGGGCGGGGGAAACACTAGAAAAAAGCATTTGTCAATTAAATCAGATCAGGATAATATTTTCAAAATTGAGAGGGGGGGGAACAAGAAAATATACGATGGATAATATACGAGTAATCTTTTAAAGGTTATAGGATAATCCAAATTATTAAATTTTGGCTAAGGGTTGTGCAGTTACCCAGTTATAGGCTACCGTAGGCTGCATCAATATTTGAGACCAAAAGGATTTTTTTTACCCTTCTCATTTTTAACGGGGTAATTTTGTATCTTATTGGTGAAGTTGGTGTTTTTTTTTGTATTTGACGAACGTTTTAGCGTAGTTAGTTAATTATTTCTATCATATTTGTTTCATCGAATAGACTTCTCATTAAAGGTATTAAGGTAGCTCAAAATATTACACTGGTCAGTTATTCTTATTAGAAAACAAAAAGGGAAAATAGTTTTAATTCGAAAACAATTTGCTTAGGTGAACCATTCAAGTTATGGGCGTTAATTTATTATCGTATCAACGCTTTAAAAAGGGTTACTTAAAATAGTATAAGTAATTTTTAAAATTGATGGAAGTTGTATTGGTTTAGTAAAAATCAAATCGAACTATGAACAAGATTAATAACATCCGATGTATTAGGTGTGAATTTTAGGAAAAGCCACAATGTTACTCGTCCACTTAGTTTATGGGAGGAGACTAAGGCAATCTTTAGGGGGTTTTCATTCGGCTGATTTTGCTTTAGTCTTAAAAGCATACTTTTGGTTGCCTTGTCTGCCTTTTTTCTCTTTCGAGTTTACTGAGAGAAAGGGTTATTGATTACTTAAGCAACTAAACACTGCGTGTCTTATGATTAGTTATTGTAATAATTCTAATAACGATAACAAGATATTGTTAATATGACGGTCTACTTTTGTTAAAAAAAATCACATAATTTAACCAGCACAATTTTGGAAAATTGGTTTGTGAATTTTTAAATACAAGGAAGGATTTGAAGGAATAGTAATGTTTGCTTTTGTTGTGCTGATTGATTAAGAACTCTTTATCTATAATAACAATTAGTTACCCTTCTCCAAGAAACGAAAAGAAATTGCATTAATATTTAAGGTATTTCCTACTCTTTGAGTTTGAGTGGAGGCCAACTAGCACGCATGGTGTACGTTGGGGTAAATAAATAACCTTAATGTGACAACTGTGCCTTCTACCGGTATTAAGGGTAATTTTTTGTATTAATTGGTTAGTACGTGCATTTTTGAGGAAAAACAAATGAAAACGCACAGATGTAGGGGGGGGGGTGACTAGATTTCGTCATTTTAGCTATCATAATTATTGGACTGTGTTGGAGTTCGTGGGTTTATCTTTATCTTCTTTTTTCTTTTTAAAAACCACTCTACTGCCTTTTAATAAAATTATAAGTATAGATTATTTATTACAAAGCTATTTCTAGGATATGACACAGTACACGGGGTTAATCAAACTGCATTACTTGTATTTACTTCATAAGAGAGAAAGCACTTTGATTTTATCGGAGAAGCACATAAACAAGTGTTAATAAACAATCTAGCACATAAACAATCTATCAATTGTCTATCAGTCTAACAAGTCTATCAGTCTATCAATTTTTACCATTTACCATTATTTTTTTGAGAGTTTTTGGATCGCGCAGCGAAGTTATTGGCGTGACATGGTCCCCAAGAATTAGCATTTTACATAGGGCCACTTGAATTGCATAAATAATTTTAACGCTAAAAAGAAATGGTATTAGTTTAGTAAAAATTGCGAAAAAAGAAAATTTTTTTTTCTTAGTGATTTGCAGGGTTTCTTTTAATAATTGAATTTATTTAAAGCCTTAGAAAAACTTTTTTTTTGTTTTCGCTGATCATGGATGGTTTTCTTTTGATAATTTAATCTTCACGTCATTATCTATATTACATTCGGATTAAATATCCCCTATGTCACCAAGAAAAGACACAATTTTATTTATAGCTATTTTCAATTAGTTAATTTTTTCCAAAATCTTCAGTTCATATATAGACTTGAATGTTTTGGAACAGATTTTTTTTTTCGTAGGCTTACATGGACAATTTTTGAAAGATTAGTCAGGCCTGTTTCTGTTATTTATATTGACGGAAACCCTATATTTATGATTCGGTTAATTAGTATATCCCTATATGCAGGCAAATCATGTCTCGCATCGTTACTACCCTTATATGTATATATATATATATATATATATATATATATATATATATATATATATATATATATATATATATATATATATATATAAATGTTTGATCATTACATTACCGCTAATTACCTGTTTTTGTAATTACCTGTTTCTCAGTTGGGTAATTAATGCGATAATAACTCGCAGATATATTTTTTTTTTAATTAGGGAAATACTATATTTTGGCTAGCACAAATATAGTTACTCTAGTTTAACGAGGTTGCGCTCGACTTATAAGTTTGTTCATTATATCTTATCGCTAAACGCTATATCCTATAAGGCGCACAGCAAAGTGGGTACAAATACCTTTATTTTTAAGGTTTTTTTTCATTTAAACGATAAAAGAATTTTTTTACCTCCTTTTTCTTGTGTTCAGTTAATCCCCATGATTGATATCTCTTAATTTTCTATATCATCTGATGATGGTTGTGTTTCGGGCGTTCCTTGTGGTGCAGAGACTTCTGAAGTGTCTTGGCTAGTCATAACATTTACTTGAGCGTTGGGGTATTGGGTCCTCATAGTTTTGTTATTTGCCGTTGGAGGATTTTGTTGAATAGATTCCACTTGGGGTTTTATATGATGGCGGGCTTGGTCTGGGATTGCAAGATACACGGGTTGTGATGGTCCTTCGTTGTAGTCATTAGCAAGAATATTTTCCAAATGGGGATTGAGGGGTGGTTCAATTTCAACTGTGAAGAAGGTTACCACCATCTTCTCTAATTTTGAGCAGAAATCTCTTTGTTTTTGTAATTCTCTGGTAATTTGGGTATGATATTCCTTCAGTTGTTTCTCTAAGCTGTCCTGTTGCAGTTTTTTTTATTTCTTTCTGTGCTTTTAAGTGATCGTATTTATGTTGTAAGTGTAAGATCCTTGCTCGTTGGGGTGCCAGGAATTCTTGTACCGCCATTGTCGTGGATAGAACAGTACTATTTCTATGATCTTGTACTTTTTTACCAATTCCCTGCATTTTATCGTATAATACTTGTAATTTTAGGATCTTGTCGGGATAATTATATCCCTCAACAAGTGTGGCGTCGCTCATTGATTCCATTTCATTCTGGATTTTGGCGGTCTGTTCCTTAACTTCCATAAACTGGGTCTCAATTAATCTATCCATTTGCTTAGTTAATAAGATCTCATTTATTCTTTTGTTCATTCTTTCTTGGAAGGCCTTAACTTCACTAAGGGATTTAATTGTGGCTTCTATCATATTCTCAATTTTCAATCTTTCTGTTATCAATCGTGCGGATTTGTCTACAATTTTCGATCGTATTTGAAATAGCTTATCTATATTTGTTCTGTTTGTAACGGGGTGGCACTAGGTATTTTTCTTTTTGGAGGAGGGGTTGAACAATTCTTGTTCTTCTTCTATCTTCGGGTTTTTTAAGCCGTGATTCAGTTTATCTGGAAAAATTCACTATTAATTTCTTTCGACATTTTATGGGTAGTTTTGATTGAAATGTCTTATCCATATACCTTTGCTTTTAAGTTTTTTTGTTTTCTTTTTAAGAAAGTAATGTATTTATTTTTACTCACTTAGTTGATACAGATCTTGGTGGGAATATCAAAAGTACTTTGTAGTAAAAGACACTAAAAGTTGTTCACTGGGGTAAAACAAATAACGTTGAACAGAATTGTTTTTATATTTGCAAAGAATTTACATACAGACTCACAATCAGTTCCAAAAGACTGTCATAAGACTGATATAAGACTCCTAAAAAGACTCCTCTAAGACTGAATAAAGACTGCTAAGAGACTGTCTGCTTTCTGCAATTTCGCCAGAGGTCACGTTCAGGCGTTACTAAAAAACACACTACCCTGATTCTATTGGTTCCAACTGTATATCCTATATTACTATTGGGTAGTGATATACCAATGGGCTACTTGGGTTTAATTACAATTTATGACTTTTAAGATATCACTTTGGAATTTTTCAGAGCAAACAAAGTTTTACATTGTAAAATTTTGCTCGCGAGGTGTCACTTAGTTTCCAGAAGGCTTATAATTTGTTTCTGTGAAAGTAGTTAAAGGACAATACGATTTAGTTACATTGAGATACAGAGTTCTAAACTTAGTTTTCAGAACAATGCAATTAGATTAGACAAAAATATTTGGTATCTCGAGAGACTATTTTTTGTATAATATATTCTACCATCTCTTGATAGTTTGGAATTTCAAGCTCTTAAGATTTAAATTACATTGTTAGTCGCCTGTCATATAAGATTTGGTCAGACAGATATTTATTGCATACTTTGGTGACGTGGAGTCGGATTTATTTATTACATTTTCTGTGGGAAAGATCCTTACAATGTGATGTTTGAATTAAATACATTTGTCTCACTATTTTAAATTGAACGCTTGAGACTTGCTCGATCTGTGGGTTACTTGAATTTTCAAGTTCATATTTTGGGTGATGTTATTTTACTTGGGTAACTTTAATTAGAAAATTTTGATGTTTATGAAAATTGATCCCATTACATATCACCCTTTCCGTTCTTAACGATGTCCTCATCGTTGTGTTATCCTACTCTTTCTACTCTTTCAAATTTTGATCTTTCTTTAAAAGAATTTAACTTAGTACTTATTACTTGAATTAACTCTGCTTTGGTAAAATGTATAACATTTTTGGGGGGGTTCTAATAAAAAGGGAAGAGTTAATAAAAGGGATTCTTAATAAAATGAGGGTTCTTGTTCTTCTACTTTAGGTTATTTTTTTGCATATGAATTCCTCATTTAATTATTTCTATGGGTAATTTCCAGTTAAACTCTTAGTTGATGGTTCGTGAGTAGTATGCCTGAGTGGAGGCGCAATTTCGCGTGTGGGCAGCTTAAATTAGCGGTTCAAATGGGGAGCTTGTATTAACGGCCATACTGAGTCGAAATCAGATTGAAGGGGTTCAGGTTCCCCTGAGAGCGAGTGGAGCTGCAAGGACTAACTATCTTGAGAAATACTAACATAAAGAGAATAAAATAAGAAAGTAATGCATTTATTTTTACTCACTGAGTTGATACAGCTCTTGGTGGGAATATCAAAAGTACTTTGTAGTAAAATACACTAAAAGTTGTTCACTGGGGTAAAACAAATAACGTTCCATAGAATTGTTTTTATATTTGCAAAAAATTTATATACAGAGTCACAATCAGTTCCAAAAGACTGTCATAAGA
The DNA here is from genome assembly GCF_049724085.1 of Artemia sp. Qi Xiang Cuo. Taxonomy (NCBI): domain Eukaryota; kingdom Metazoa; phylum Arthropoda; class Branchiopoda; order Anostraca; family Artemiidae; genus Artemia; species Artemia sp. Qi Xiang Cuo. Next base: position 12,183,283 of record NC_142812.1, on the reverse strand, counting down.
CTGATATAAGACTCCTAAAAAGACTCCTCTAAGACTCGTAAAAAGACTGGTGCAAAATTGCTAAGTCCCAACTATCTACTCTCTGCAATTTCACCAGAGGTTACGTTTAGGGTTTACTAAAAAACACACTACACTCATTCTATCGGTTCCAACTGTATGTCCTATATTACTATTGGGTAGTGATATACCAATGGGCTACTTGAGTTTAATTACAATTTATAACTTTTAAGATATCACTTTTGAATTTTTCACAACAAACAAAGTTTTACATTGTAATATTTTGCTACCGAGGTGTCACTTAGTTTCTAGAAGACTTATAATTTGTTTCTGTGAAAGTTGTTAAAGGACAATATGATTTAGTTACATTGAGATGCAGAGTTCTAAACCTAGTTTTCAGAACAATGCAATTAGATTAGACAAAAATATTTGGTATCTCGAGAGACCATTTTTTGTATAATAAATTCTACCATCTCTTGATATTTTGGAATTTCAAGCTCTTAAGATTTAAATTACATTGTTAGTCGCCTGCCATATAAGATTTGGTCAGACAGATATTTATTGCATACTTTGGCGACGTGAAGTCGGATTTATTTATTACATTTTCTGTGGGAAAGATCCTTACAATGTATGTTTGAATTAAATACATTTGTTTCACTATTTTAAATTGAACGCTTGAGACTTGCTCGATCTGTGGGTTACTTGAATTTTCAAGTTCATATTTTGGGTGATGTTATTTTACTTGGGTAACTTTAATTTGAAAATTTTGATGTTTTTGAAAATTGATCCCATTACATATCACCCTTTCCATTCTTAACGATGTCCTCATCGTTGTGTTATCCTACTCTTTCTACTCTTTCAAATTTTGATCTTTCTTTAAAAGAATTTAACTTAGTACTTATTACTTGACTTAACTCTGCTTTGTTAAAATGTATAACATTTTTGGGGGGGTTCTAATAAAAAGGGGAGAGTTAATAAAAAGGGTTCTTAATAAAAAGGGAGTTCTTGTTCATCTACTTTAGGTTATTTCTTTGCATATAAATTCCTCATTTAATTATTTTCTTTACTAATTTCCGATTAAACTTTTAGTTAATGGTTTGCGGGTAGTATGCCTGATTGGAGGGAGAATTTCGCAAGTGAGCAGCTTAAATTAGCGGATCAAATTGGGAGCTTGTATTAATGTCCATGCTGAGTCGAAATCAGATTGAACGGTTTCAGGTTCTCTTGAGAGCGAGTGGAGCCACAAGGACTAACTATGGTGAGAAATACTAACATAAAGAGAATAAAATAAGAAAGTAATGTACTTGTACTACCCTGATTCTATTGGTTCCAACTGTATATCCTATATTACTATTGGGTGGTGATATACCAATGGGCTACTTGGGTTTAATTACAGTTTATGACTTTTAAGATATCACTTTGGAATTTTTCAGAACAAACAAAGTTTTACATTGTAACATTTTGCTAGCGAGGTGTCACTTAGTTTCCAGAAGGCTTATAATTTATTTCTGTGAAAGTCGTTAAAGGACAATACGATTTAGTTACATTGAGATACAGAGTTCTAAACTTAGTTTTCAGAACAATGCAATTAGATTAGACAAAAATATTTGGTATCTCGAGAGACTATTTTTTGTATAGTAAATTCTACCATCTCTTGATAGTTTGGAATTTCAAGCTCTCAAGATTTAAGTTACATTGTTAGTCGCCTGTCATATAAGAATTGGTCAGACTGATATTTGTTGCATACTTTGGTGACGTGAAGTCGGATTTATTTATTACATTTTCTGTGGGAAAGATCCTTACAATGTATGTTTGAATTAAATACATTTGTTTCACTATTTTAAATTGAACGTTTGAGACTTGCTCGATCTGTGGGTTGCTTGAATTTTCAAGTTCATATTTTGGGTGATGTTATTTTACTTGGGTAACTTTAATTGGAAAATTTTGATGTTTTTGAAAATTGATCCCATTACATATCATCCTTCCCATTCTTAACGATGTCCTCATCGTTGCGTTACCCTACTCTTTCTACTCTTTCAAATTTTGATCTTTCATTAAAAAGAATTTAACTTAGTACTTATTACTTGAATTAACTCTGCTTTGGTAAAATGTATAACTTTTTTTTTCAAGCTGCTCATTTCTATTTAATATTACCATATGAGTTTTTGGGGTACCTGATCCCTAGACGTATTTCCATTTATCTGGGTTTTTACTTATTCTGCCGGATTTCGTGGTAACTTCCTGTTCTCTCTCTGGCGTTTTATTCTTTTTTGACTTTCCCATAGAGATTAGGTCAAATTTCTTGTATTGTTTCAATAGGAATTTTTGGCCCTTTATCTTATCCTGTTTTGCATGAGCGGTAGCCGAAGTTGGTTTTTGTTTTTGCGTGTCTTGAGGCTCATTGAGGGCTGATTTATCGTCGGATTCAGTAGAGCTAATTCTTGAGGATTCATCGTTAGGGCTCTCTGGGGTGGTCCTTTGTAATTTTGGAGTATCACCTGCCCTTGCTTCATATATCTCGTCTCCTCTGGAAGTGGAGGGTTTATTTTCCATTTCCTCGCACTGAAGTCCTGTTTCGGGGGAGTTAAAAGATTCTCGGGAACTCTGGGAGAAGTCATATATTTGTGGAGAATATCTCCATTGTTTGACTGCCATATCGTTTGGTGGGGGGGGTATATTTTGTAGCATGGTCTGCTTCCAGGAGTGATAGTCCTTATACTTTATTTTGTATACCCTTATGTGATGGGATTTTCCTAGGTTTTCATCTTCAGGGTGATCCTGGGTCCAAGGCAAGGTACTGTGCCTTGTTTTTATCGGGTAATTAATAATGTCCATGACTTCTCTCAAACTTTTTATATTTCCTTTGTTTGTATCCCTGAGTGGAGTCTTTCTTATTTTTGCACCCGGGGTTTCCATAGCTCTGTATAATTCATCCTGTAATGACAGGGGTCTTTCTAACGGGGTTGCTGGGGATACCATGTCATCGGGAAATCTTTTGGGGGGACACGGGGTCGAAATTCTATCGGAGAAAAATTGGGTTTTCGGGGACAGCGTATAATCTAACTCTTCCGAGCTTTCTGATGATGAACTCTTTGGTCTTTTTGGTTTTCTTATCGGTACAGATACTAAGGGTTTTCCTATAGGGATGACTAAATTTTTCATGTCTAAAAAGTCTTCAAGATTTTCCTCGTCGCTATGATTCTCGAAATAGTTTTGTTTGAAATTAAAGGGTTTCAATTCAGCTAGCCTTGACTTAGGGAATTCATTTTCTGCGTTTGATGAATCTGAAGATGAGGGTTTGGGCGCCCACCTAACTGGGTACTTGGCTCCTTTTATGCGAATAATATATGCCTTTTATTTTCTACCGTTGTTTGGGCTTATCATTTTAAATGTAAAATCATTGTCGTAGTTTTCGATAATTCATTAAGGTCCTGAATATATATTGGAAAGTTTCTTGCCTTCTTGCTTTGCCTCATTTTTTAGATATACACAATCTCCTACTTTAAAATTTATGTTCCCTTTAACTTTGGATTCGTTTTTCATTTCTTGGTTTATCTTACATTTTTCTAATTCTTGTCGAGCTACTTTATAGGTTTTCCTCATCCTATTTATAAAATCTTGCTTGTAGTCCTCTGTGTTATTGCAATACTGTCTTGATTCTATTATTTCTTTATAAGGTATTTTAAAATCGCGTCCGAACAAAAGAAAAAATGGACTTTCTTTAGTCGTTTCTGAATAAGCGGTATTAATTACATTGGTTAGGTAAGGTAGATATAGATCCCAGTCGTTTCGATTGTCTTTTGTATAAATACTCAAGAAATTGGAAAATATTTTTTGCCTATTTTCAGTTTTTCCATTAGCTTGGGGATGGTAGGGAGAGGTTAATAATTTTTCTATTTTTAGGAAACTCATTAAATCTTTTGTCACTTTAGAAACGAAGTTGCTTCCGTTATCACTAATAACCTTGTCAGGAACGCCAAATTTTAAAAAAAATTTTGCTAACGCTTGACTTTTGGCATATGCGCCTTGATTTTTCAGTGCTTTGGCAAAAGTGAAGCCGGTAAAATGGTCTGTGACTGAAAGAACGCAAGTATGACCTCTGTTATAGACAGGTAATCCTCCACTGGTTCCGTATAAATCGAATGAAACGATATCGAAAGGAAACCTTGCTATTGGCACTCTTCCCATCGGGGGATTAGGATACGTTTGGGGATTTTTCCTTAAATTACACGCTTCACATGTATTTATAAAATCCTTATGTTTTGTTAACGCCGATCGTACATAAAAACATTGTTTTAACTTATGAAAGGTTTTAGCTATTCCTAAGTGTCCACCTATATCAGAGTAGAGATATTCAAAGGCAGGTATTATTAAGCTTTGGGGTAGTACTTGAACTAGTAAAGTTTGATTTCGATTTGTTTCACCTGTTACTATCCTGCAAAGGATTTCTTAGTCTAAATCGTAATAAAAATTGTCAATTTCCCTTCTTAAGGTTTTGAACTTATCAGGGAGGTTATCAGAATTCACAAAATAGTTAATGAGAGTCAAACACATTTCATCCTTGACTTGGTTTCTTTTAATGTTAGCTAGGGATAAGGGGCTATGAGTAATTTCGTTTTCTTCTGTTTGGATTTTAGGTTTATTCTTCTTGTGTTTTCGTTTACTGGGATTAATGGCATTTATTTCTTTATTTACGTTATCTGAGGAGTTATTTTCGGAGTATCTACTCAAGTAATCACAGGTGGCATTTTGTTTTCCGGTCAAATGTTCAAATTCGTAATCCAGATCTTGGATTTTCATTATCCATCTAGCTAAGATTCCAGTTGGATTTTTGAATGTGCTTAGGTACTTTAAGCTTTTATGGTCCAAACTCAACTTTCGGCCTACTAAATAATGCCTAAATTTGTCTAAATGGTAAATTATAGATAGTAACTCCAATTGCGTCGCTGAATAACTTTTTTCACCTTTCGTTAGAGTTCTACTTTAAAAGCATATGAATTTTTCTATATACTGAAGGGGTTTCTGTAAAGGTTTGAGGTGGTTTTCCAGGGAGATTAATTGGGAAGGATTGCACCGATGCCTAGGGTTGAGGCGTCGGTGGTGACCACAAATTTAAAATTGTTTTCAAAGTCTGGCACTGACGATATTGGTTCAGAAGTAAGTGCTTTCTTGAGAGTGTCCAAAGAAGTTTGAGCTTCCTGCGACCAGGTAATATTTTGGGAGGTCCCTTTAGTTAGATCTATTAGGGGTTTCGCAATTCGCGCGTAGTTACGCATAAATTTCCTAAATTAACTTGTTAAACCAATAATTGCTCGCAATTGTTTTATAGTTTTTGGAGGTTTGAGATTTTCTACACATTTAATCTTTTCACGGTCCGGTGATGTTTGGCCTTGGGTCACTATTATTACAAGGAATTTTATCTCCGATTGAAGTAAGTTTACGTTTTCCGGCCTACATTGGAGATTACCCTGTCTGAATTTTTCAAAAACTTTGGATAATGTATTTAAATGGTCCTCTGGGGTTTCTCCTACACAGATCACATCATTCACAAAATGGATAATATTTCCTATACCTCTTAGTAAGTGTAGCAGAGGTCTACATAGTGCACTTGAACTAGTTTTTAGTCAAGGGTACTCTTAAATATTCATAAGAACCACATTCGGTCGATAAAAAGGCCTTTTTATAGACGTCATTGTCTGCTATCTTAACCTGATTATAACCTTGTGTGAGGTCGAGAGATTTAAAAAGTTTATTTCTGGTCGAGATGGAGACTAGGATTTCATCAATTCGGGGCAGGGGAAATTTATCGCTAACTACCTGCTTATTTAAGGCTCTATAGTCTACTACCAGCCTAAGGTCCTTGTTCTTCTTTGGCACTAGTATAACAGGGGCTGAATACGGGCTTATACTTGGCCGTATAATATTGATTCTTTCTAATTCACGGATTTTATTTTTTAACCAATCTTTGTAGGGATGAGGGATGCGGTAGGGCTGTTTAGCTACAGGCAACCCTGTAGTTTGGATAGAATGTTCATAGAACGGTATCAATCCAATATCTTCTTCGCATGTGGAAAATATATCTCTAAAATTCCAGAGCAATTCACATATTTTTTCTTTTAATTGCGTATCTTGGATATGATCTAATTTAAATTTTTCCAAAAATTGGGATTTTGTTAATGGGTACTTATTCCTTGGATTACTAACACCAATGCTATTAACTAATGTTTTTTAGGAGTTTTTCCATTTGTTTAGCTCGTGCTCAGAAATCACTTGTATTTCAACAAGGCATGTTCCCTTTTTTAATGTAATCGTATCATTTTCGTGTGTATTGGTCAACCAAATAAAACCTTCTCCTTTTTCGTATAAAATGATCTGTTCTTCACAAAATAGATTTTCGGGGTTTCCTCTAAACGGGGATGCAAACCAAATTTTGGAATTGTCATTTACGGGGTTGACCATCTGAGAGATTTGAACTCTTTGCATTGTTTTTGGGGGGATCTTTGTTTTACGCACCGCGAATCCATAATATTTTCCTTCCGATTTATTTTCTATTAAGTTAAGATTTGCGCTTGGTTACGTCACGTCTTCCGCTTGTGGGGTTGGCTGTAAGGGGACAGTACTTAGATTTATTATTTCATTCCATAATTCTGTTATTTTCTTTATTTCTGTTTGCCTATACTCTTGCATTTTCGCTATCTTTGCTTTTACTGACTCAATCCATTTGCTGCTTGATTTTCTCCCACAGGACGAGAGATGGGGTACAAAAGAATTTATTCTATTCACTGTTGCTTCCCCTCTCTCCACGCGTTGGAGAATAGGATCGTATGGATACACGAGTCTGTTATTTGCTATGTCTAATAATACTTTATTATATTTTAAAAAATTAGCACCAATTATAGCCTCATATGGGAAATTCTTGCATATTATGAAGTTTGTAGGAAAGATTCTATTATCTTTTGTCGCGTCTAAGCGTATGGAGCCTATTGCGTCCAGTCTATGTCCTTTGACACTAGTTAAACTGGGAATATTGAAATTTTTCCGTCGCTTAATATATACTGGTAGTCTATTAAATACAAACGAGTTTACTATGTTAAGTGACGCGCCGAAATCCATTAACGTTTTAAAATTATTACTTGCAACACAAAAATTATATAATATAGGTAATATGTCATTATTATCACTTAAGGAAGGTACAACTACTGGAAGGGACCTATAAAAAATACTGGCCTCCAGGGTCCCGGTTAATTTTCTTGGGGGCCTATTTCGTTTCCCTGTGCACTTATTTGATAGGTTGGGGTTTGACATTGTGGGAATTTTGCTTGCTAGGGAAGTTCCAAGTTGATTGACATTTGATTGTCTTGGTTGCCACGTATTATTGCGCGGGTTAGAATTTGTTGTGCCGATGGCTCGCGGCATTTGTTTATTTTGTATTGACAAGAAATTTTTTTCGTTGCCCGAAAAATTTCTTTTGTTTTCCATCTGGAAATAATCTCTTCTGTCTTCGCCCGTTCCTGTTAAATTTAGTTGGATACACTGTCCGTGAATTGAGTAGGTACAAGTTTTGTCGCGTATTTGGATTGGAGAACCGATAATTATTTTGTCGGTTGGGGGAAGGGTTCGGATATGCAAATCCTTGTTGGTAAGGGTTGCGGAACGATGGGAGACGTGGGGGGATATTTCTATAACTTCCTGACCCATTAACATTTAAGCTTTTTTTCACTAACAAACGGTTATTAGAACTTGGGGTTCCTGGCGTATAGTTGTTTCTCGTACGGCATTCCCTGGTGATATATACTTGTTTATTGCATGCATAACATATAATTGGGGGTTTATTTGTGTAGTTTGCCGTGTTCGTGGGTAGAAAACGTAGCATTCTTTGCCTGGTAGGGGTTGGAGACCTATTTTGGTTCGGTTTGGGTGAATTATCTCTTGAAAAAAATCCTCGGGAAATTCCTCGTGATCGTCCCGGAGTTGAATCTTCTACATTATTTATTCTTGACTTATTGTGATTTGCCACAATCGAGTCAATTTCAATCATTCTATCTACTTCCTGAACTGCTAGCTCTAATGTTTGAATATTTTTTGATATTAACATTCGGTACAATTTGGGGCTCAATCCTTGCATGAAAGCATTTAGTACAATTTGATCATACAAAGGACTAGAATCTATTCCGTATTTAGCCTCAATGGATACCATTGCTTTGTGCAGGTATTCTCTAACATTTTGGGTTTCGTCGAAACATACAACTCCGTGCTTTAATTTGTGTGTTAAACTTGTTTCAACAAATCTTTCTCGGAACGCTTTTAGCAATTTTTCTATTGAGTTTATTGGAAGGTTGCTATCTACCCCTATTGTTTGTTCTATTTGTTTTAGGAATGTTTATGCTTGCCCCTTAAGTATCATTAACAAAATGCCTACTAATGATTTTAATTCAGTTTGAGTTACTTCTACGAATTGGTCTAATTGGATAATAAATTCATCTACATCTGAATCGCCGTTATATTAGGGAAGGGATTTTGAAATTTCCACTGTTTTGGCAATAAGTTTTTGTTTTAACAATTGTTCGTTTGGATCTAACGACATATTGTTTTTTTTCAATTAATTAAAATTCGGCACTAGTTTTATTTTTTTGATATTATTCAAATTTGACACTTCCAAATTATATTTTTTTTTTGTTACTATTATAAGGGGTTTTAGGCCTAACAAAATATTGCACTTCAAAGCCTGCTTAAAATATTGCACTTTCCCTATGCGTAATATTTCTCAATAATCTTTTTTTGTAGAAAATTTTGTCCTTGTGTTTCGCTCCTTTAAACAGTGCCACGCCAATTCTAATGGGGGTGGTTCTTAATAAAAAAAGGTATTTGTTCTTATATTTTCTGGTGTTTCCTCATATGGGAAATTTCAATTAATTAATTCAATGGGGAAATTCAGTTAAACTTTTAGTTAATGGTTTGCGGGTAGTATGCCTGATTGGACGTATAACTTTGTGAGCTGGCAGCTTAAATTAGCGGTTCAAATGGGGAGCTTGCATTAATGTTCATGCTGAGTCGAAATCAGATTGAAGGGTTTCAGTTTCTCTTGAGAGCGAGTGGAGCCACAAGGACTAGCTATCTTGAGAAATACTAACATAAAGAGAATAAAATAAGAAAGTAATGTATTTATTTTTACTCACATAGTTGATACAGCTCTTGGTGAGAATATCAAAAGCACTTTGTAGTAAAAGACACTAAAATTTGTTCATTGGGGCAAAACAAATAACGCTCAATAGTATTGTTTTTAGATTTGCATAGAATTCACATAAAGACTCACAATCAGTTCCAAAAGACTGTCATAAGACTCATATGAGACTCAAGGTGTCAACATCTAACTAATCGGATTAAATTTCATTCGAACAAATAGCATCTAAAGTGAAATTCTTGTATTGCTTGCAAAAGCTTTTGTCCGTGATTATTGAATTTTGAATTGAATTTTGGACTGAAAGTGGAATTACAATTTTAGGATTCGTTCGTTAAATGCTGTTTTTATAGCCGAGCGAAATTTGGGCTGGGTTGTGCCTTGCAAGTTTGGCCGGTTACGGAAGCACCCGTGGGGCAAAGCCCTCACGTAAAGATAAGTCTTTTTCATTTTTGATCTTCATTTCTGATTTAAAATGGAAGATAACATTAATGCATTATTAACGCAAATTCAAGCAATTAATTTCAAGTTGGATGTTATTGACCCGATGTCAAGGCAGGTCAATTCAATGACGTCGTATGTGGCTGAGTTGGGAAATAAATTTGAAAATGTTGCGTCGTTAGTCCAGAATATTCAAAGGGAATCGCAGTCGGTACGCAGAGATGTGTCAAATGTACAGGAAAAAGTTGGATTACCACTGAGAAAAATTCAGTATTTAGAAACTGACATGAAGCGAGGAAACGTAGTGCTTTATAACTTTTCACCGCAGCAGAGGGGGCGCTCACTTCTGGAAGATGTTGTCAGTGCTTTGAATGCGGGAATTCCGAATTTAAATCTCCGTCTTTTTTATGTGCGTGACGCTTTCAAACTTAAAAGTTCAATGAGCGTCCGTCCTGTAGTGATCAAATTTGCAAGTGTTGCAGGGCGGGACTATGTATTAAAATCAGGTTTTCTTTTGTGAAGGTTGGGATTATCAATTAGTCCTGATTACACGGAACGTGAGTTGATTGCCAGAAAAAAACTGAAAGAGACTTTAGAAGATGCAAAGACTGAGGGTTTTGTTGATGTGAAATTACGCAGACTTAAGTTGTTCATTGGTAACCAGATTTTCATGTATAATGACTCAAGTGACCTTGTTGAAGAAAAAAAACGTAACACCGCTAATGAAAGTATAAGCCCTCCTCTTATAACCACAGCTGAACCCCCTCCCCCCCAGACTAAGGTTAATTCTGCATCCTCACCCATCCTAGATCGTGTAGGGTAGGAAATCCACAGCCACCTTTCCCAAGACGACAATAGTAGCTATGAATATTCGTCTTGAACTAGGACTAGATCCGGCTCTTTATCAACAGTGGTATCTTTTGGTTTTGTGACCTCTGGAATGGGGGAAAAAGATCTTAATCTGGTAATATGTTTAGCAAATACCACAGCTGAAAGGGGATCGTAGGCAATCCCAGCACTAAAGCAGCGTATTCCCACAACAAGCTTAAATGCAGAAATTGTTAGTCCTGATAACACTGAGCCAATGAGCATTAGCTGCCCAAGGCCCGCAGAGTATAGTTTCAGAATAAACTCTGGTGATGATGACGCTAAGCGAGTGATAGTACCAAAAAAACTTTTCCGCCCAAGACAGCAAGAACCGACGATGGAAAATGAGGCGGTATAGGGAAATTTGGGCCATGGTGAAAATTCTCTATTAAATGTGTCACATTGGAACATACAAGGGTTCACGCAAAATAAGTTTAAGGACCTGGTTGAAGCATGTAGTTCTCAAGTTATTTCTCTTGCAGAAACATGGTCTGGAGAAACTATTATAGTTAAGACTTATAGTTGTTTTAGTGCAAATCGTAAAATATCGAGAAATGGTCGGTATTATGGAGGTGTATCGTTGTTTGTTTCAGATGTTTTTTTGTCATCTAATGATGTGATCCGGCTAAAAAGTGAGTCTTGTAACTTAGTTTGGGTAAGAATTTCACGTGAGAAAAGAAGTCATGCGTTTTGTTCTGTGTATATCCCTCCAGAAAGTAGTTCTTTTTCATATGAGGATACATGGGAGATATTTCAAAAAGAGTTGCATATTTTTTTGACAAAGTTTCCTGCCGATGGCTTTATTCTTTTAGGAGATTTCAATGCATACACTGGGGAGTTGCAAGAGCCATGGTCTTGCCAATTTGAAGACCACACCCACTCGGAATCTCGTCGTGATGGAATGGGTGATGAAGAAATGGATGAGATCCCTCCAAGGACTAGTAAGGACCATCGCCGAAAAAATAGGTGGGGAAGTAAACTTTTGAAATTTGTGGTAAGGAAAATTTAATTATAGTTAACGGGAGGATCGGGGAGGATAAAGAGCGGGAAGAGTTTACTTGCTTTTGTGGGAAGTATCCAAGTGTAGTAGATTATATAGTTGTAAATAAGTCTCTTTGGCCGGATTGTGCTTGTTTAGGGGTGGTCCCGGTTTTGGGTTCTGATCACCTGCCGATTAGGTATGTCTTTGAATGTGTTAAACAAGAGGGCATTAAAAAGGTCATCGGGGGGTTTTAGGAGCAAGGTATTAGAAGAAAGATTAGAACTTAGAGATCCATTGAGGCTAGAATCACAGGAAGAAGAGAAGGTTATGGTTAAGCTGTTAGGACATGAATTTCAGGTAGAGAAGGGAGAAATATTGGCAAATGAAGGAAAAATAGAAGAGTCATTAAAGGTATTAATTGATAGTTTGTATGAAGTAGGTGTTACTACAGCTCAGAAACAACCATGGAAGTTAAATGGTTTTTTTATGGTGAATGCGTAGAGAAAAAATCAGAGTTGGTGCAAACATTGGAGCTACTGAGACAATGTTCATATGAGGAGAGGGAAGATCTTTATAATATGTATAAAAGCCAAAGAAAAGAGTATAAGAAACTGTTAAAAGTGAAGAAGTATCCCGCCGGTGGAAAGTTGGCCAGAATTCAACGAAAGCAAGATGACAAAAAGAGAGGAAAAGGATAGCCTGAGTCAGTGGGTGGTCGGCGAAAACCTTGCGGAATTCCCTCTAAAGGAAGAAGATTACAAACTACTGCAGCCTTTCACAGGCGAGGAAATATGGAATTCGCTACAGAAGATGATAGGGACCTCAGCAACAGGAGTTGATGGCATCCCAACAAGGCTCTGGAAATGGTCTAGGGTATATTTGTTGCCTTTGTTATCAACGTTATTTTCAAGTGTCCTTAGCAAGTTGGTTTGGCCTCAACAGTGGAATATTTCAATAGTTTTACCACTTTTTAAAAAGGGAGACCGAGCATTGCATAAGAATTATAGAGGGATTCATTTAGGAAATAGCCTTAGTAAATTATTTTGTAAAGTGTTAGTGGCTAGATTAGATAGTTGGCTTAAAGAATCAAATAAGTTAATAGAAATTCAGGCAGGGTTTCGAGAGGATTAAAGTGGGGTAGATCAGATATTTATTTTGTATGGGCTTATTAGGAAGTATATGAGGAAAAGGGATGGTAGGCTATACGCAGCTTTTTTGGACCTGCGAGGTGTGTTCGATGAAGTTTCACGAGATTTGTTAGTAGAAGGACTTATAAAGTTAGGGCTGCCTAGACGTTTTGTAGGATTGGTTGTTAAAATGTATTTGGTTGTTAGAATGGTATTTAAGGTAGGAAAGTTTTACTCTAGGGCAATTGTCAGTAGGTTAGGGGTTAAACAAGGTTGTACAATATCCCTCTATCTTAATGATATAGAAGATTATATGGTAGGGCAGGGAGCCCCAACTCTAAATCTGTCTGCAATGCAGGTGTTCGCTCTGTTATTTGCGGATGATTTAGTATTGGTGGCTAAAGATGGGCCTGACCTTCAAAAACTGCTAGGAATGGTGTCCTCATACCTAGATGAGAAGCGTTTGGTCTTAAATGTTACAAAGTCAGTAGTTATGGTATTTCGACAACATGGAAATATAGAGGAAAGGTTAAGTGTAGGAGAAGAAGTGCTTAAAGTAGTTGAAGATTTTGTGTATTTAGGATGCAAGTTTACTTCAAATAGTAGGTGGAAAGGTCAAATTGATTATGTAGCTAGTAAAGGTTTTAGGGCTATATGGCTAGTTTTAAAGAGTAGTGTTTTGAAAGTAGGCCTGACAGACCTTAGACTTCAGAAAAGGATATTCCAGACTAAGCTAGCTTCCGTTATGTCTTTTGCAGCAGAGGTGTGGGGTATGGAAAAGGCGGATAAGGTAGACCGGTTACACTTGATGTATTTTAAGCGGTTAATGGGGGTTAGTGATAAGTTTAATCATGTAGTATTAAAAGGTGATTTAGGTTTGTTATCATTAAGGGTGGGAAGGTTAGTGCGGATAGTAAATTATTGGGAAAGGATTATATATCTGCCTAGTAGGAGGCTAGTAAAGAATGCATATGAGGAGATGCTAGTAGATGGCAGGAAAAGTTCTTGGCCAAACCGGGTTATAGAGACTATTGATAGATGTGGTTTTAGTGAGTATTGGAATGAGGGGAAGGGGTTAGGTGTGGAAGTGGGGCTAGTTGCAAAAAAAGTAAAGGATAGACTAATAGAGCAGGAAATTCAAAGGTGGCAGAAACAGGAATCATCCTCGGCGTCCCTGGGGCTGTATGGGCTGGCAAAGAAGGTTTGGGGGGAGGAAGTTGACTTTAAAGCGGGGATGAGTAGTGAGGATTTAAGATGGGTAATTTCGGTTCGTGGTAATTTCTTGGGTATTGGAGAAAGGAGGAAATATATTGGATTATAGGATTAAAAATGGTCCTTACCAGTGTTCTATGTGTGGAGAGGAGGAAGATCTCATCCATTTTATGGGTACATGCCAGGAGTTAAGAAATTTGAGGAGGGAAGTGTTTTCAACAGATTTTGGAGGGGTGGATTGGCTTGAAAAAATTTTTTAAAGTAGAAATTTTGATGATTTTAGAAGGTTGGGTAAATTCGTAAGAGTGGGTATGGCACATAGAGAAACTTTTTGATGAATTGTGAGTAATTTATTGTGTGTTTTTTTGTATTTATTTTTGTTTTGTTATTTTGCCATGGCCCGAAAAGGCTTTTGTTGCAATAAATATCTATCTATCTATCTATGTATCTATCTATCTATCCTAAATATCCTATAAGAAATTGAGAGGTGTGGCTATTGGATATGAATATAAAACTGACACTGACGCTCACAATACACTTAGATATGCGACAACTAAAGATGTATACTTGGTTGGTAGACTAAATTATGAGATATTTAATATATTTCAGTTGCTGCATCCCAATATTAAGATTGATACAAAGCTACAACTCTCACCGTCCAATTTTATCTTGCAAAAAGTACTTGGCACTGCACTTGATGTAACAGTCTCTCTCACCTCCGCAATACTTCATGTACGAAAACAACAAGTTATGAGTTCTGTTGCCTTGGCAATTGAAAGATTAAGAACCTCTGGAAATACTATCAAATTCCTCGTCTCTCATACAATAACGAACCAACGACATATTTCTATGGGTGAGCGTACCTACGCTGATTCATCATTTATCAATGGTGAAATTCCTTGAAAACTTGATTTGGCTTTTGTAAAAAGTGCTAGCGCTGCTGTATCATGAGTAGATTCTCCATTTAAATTTGAACTGTTTGGAATCTCATCTCTTGTAGATATAGTAAATGGAATTCTACTCCGAAATTTATCCTTTGGAAAGTCCTACAGTACCTTATATTAATCGACAATACATTCCCTAGATTACAATTCAAAACTATTTAAAACGGCATAACCAAATACATTTTTGCAGAAACTCATGGTGTCATTGTATTGGATTTGTCTGGTACTCGAAACATGACTATTGTCTGAACGTGTATTGTACGTTTAGATTGTACATTTTCCGAGCCATTGGAGGAGATTTTTGCAATAATATCACTAACTAAATTTGAAACCTATTGGGACATCACCCCTGATGGCAGTGTTCTATTTGACTTGGCACCATGAACACGAATCAAATAATCAATATATTCAGTTTGGAACCTTACATGTCAAAATAAAAATCATACTGCTTACCTTCGGATTTCCTCGAACATATTCAAAGTGTTAAACATACCCTTATCATTGTTAACAGTAACCCATCAACTGTTAAGACGGGGCATTTGCTATGCATCTTTCAAACAACAAACAATATTGAGCTTTTCGATCCTCTTTGCCTACCGTATATGTTCTGCACGCCTCACATTAAAAGTTTTCTTGAGTAAAGTGGGAAATCTATCATTCAAAATCAGAAGCGCGTACAAGATTTATCAACCAAAAGCTGGAGTTTTCATGCACTATTATTTTTGTTTTCCAATATTGCGGACATACTTACAGTGAATTCCTCAACATTTATGCGGTCAATCTGCGATTGAAATACTTTCCAGTTGAAAATACTTTTTCCTACCGCTATAATATAAATTTTGGTGCCCTAAGAGTGAAATACTTTAAAAATGTATGTCAATTTGCTTATCAATAAAATTTGTATGTACAAAACAGTGTCCTCTTAGATTTCTTCTTCTACGTAATCATCGATAATGATAAGTGGTGACATCTTGTCGGGATTCAACTTGTACTAATCTTTGTATGCAAAGTCTGGGTTACATTTTTTAGAATGTATTGTACCTTCATTTTTATTAAATCTCTTTGTAAAGTTATTAATACTATTCTGATTCATATTATAAAATTCACTTTTTTCAATTTGCTTATTTGAAGCAATGTCACACAAAAAATTTTCATATGAAGGATCACTTTCTGTTACAGCCAAACAAAAGTCTGTAGGTTTATAATCATAATAGCCAGTATCTTCACAGCGATGTCGTAAAAACCAGACTATTTTATTATTCCAGCAATTGGAGCATAGAGCAGGTTCTTCTTTTAAAACTATTTAAAACCATGACGATACCAGTCTCTCAAAAATAAACTGAAATCACGCTTAGGGTTTTTTGCAATAATGCCAGGGTTAGTACTTTCTGATTGATATCATTTGTGATAGTGACAATCTGAGCATAGGAAGCCTCTAGTATGAGAGCCACAAATCTCTTTAAGACAGGAATTACAGTCTTTAATTTGCACAGCATATCCTCTACGCAATTTATATTGATTGCATAATCTATACTTTTCATTTTAGTCATCAGCAAAGGTTCAATTTTTACATGATAACCAGCTGCCTAATGTTTACAAGCATAATTGACATGTGTAAAACATTTTTGGATGTTGACTGTCTCCCTTCCAAAAATAAACTGACTCACGATCAATAAAATGAATATCTTTCAAGGAGGAGTAATGTCATAAAACTTTTTTAGACATGATTTCTTGTTGCCTTACAAAATGACTGTCTAAGTAGTGGTTAAAAACAAAATCACAATATCATTTTGTTTTGTTTAATTTAATATATCAATAAATTGAGTAAATGCATCTGGACCTCGACGTAAAAGTTTCAGGCAATAGTCCAAAGATGGAGAATTAGTTCTCATTATATTGTTAAGCTTTTCTTGAGAAAATATTTTTCTTTTAAGAGATAACTCTTGAAAATCATCATCTAGAATTAAACACTTTTGCAATTTTACTAGATTCCGTAAGATTTTTGGTTCTCAAATTCATCAATTTCCAATCCGGACACTCTCACTGCTAATTATAAACTAAGAAGCTCGTTAGTAACAAACTTAATCTCTTTTTATAGATTGAGTAAGATTCTTTTCTTCAATATATTTCACTAATGCATTAAATCTGTCTTGTAATTTCTGTATACGCATTACATTCACTTTTTTAGCAAAAGTTCTAGCGCCTTCAATATCCAATAGTGTAAAAGAATCCATTACAATATCATCTATGTTGACCCACTGAACTCTTTTCTAGTCCTGAAGCAAGATTGCGTCATCCATATTACATAGCAACCGAATGTAAACATTGACGTAACACCTACCCGCTTGACACAGGGCGTCGTAGGAATCCAGGGGCGTGTCTTCCAGGACATCACAGGAATCCAGGGTGTCGTAGGAGTCCTGCTATGGGCGTCGTGGGAGGCCTTATGACGATTGGATACTACTGTAAGATACCAAAAAGATAAAGTTTCAATATCCTAATTTTCAAATTCTCCATGAGCCTTCAAACGAAAACTCAATTATTTTCCTTACTTGTTGTCTGATTCTTTTTAATACCCACGTATATTTTCAGTCCACACCTATAATATTTGTCCTGAGGTGGGGGGGGGACTAGTAGTATCCAAGTTATTTGATGTTATGTTAGTAGTGGGACCATAAGGTCTTCCAGAGGTCGGATAGCAGATTCCCATAGGATTTCCAAAGGTCAGAGAGCAGATTCCCATACGATTCCCATGAGAGCCCCTGTTTTCATGATACAGCTGGCAAGATTCCCATAGGATTCCATGACACCCAGGTTTTACCTCATAAGAAACGCCCCTGTTTTCGATGACACCCAGATGTAATACGGATGGTGCAATCTTGTTTCAGTATTAGAAGGAACACAGGTGGTAAGATTCCCACAACGCCCAGGATTTTAAAGGTGCCCTGCTTTTATATGGTCAGTAGGTGTTTAGTAATTTGAGTTGATGGAATCTTGTGTAACCCTTCACTAGGACCTATGAGAAATCGCCACTTGTAACTGAGCACGGCACATACGGGGGTATTAAGTAATGACAGCGCACATCTTACGTAGTAGCAGTGCATACATCACTGTCACATAATACATATTTGAGAAATCATTTTTCGTCGAGACGTTCAACTTGTTTTTTTCTTTTTTTCAAGGGTTTTTTCTTTCAAAGCGTTTCTTTTTTCTTTCTTTCAGTTTATTTTTTTCTTTAGTTTTTACATTATGAGAAATGTTTATGGATGATACATTCCCATATGAACTGTTTTTCCAGAAACGAAGGGGGAATCCCCCACTTTTAATAAGGGATGACACATAAGTAGGGTGTTTTGGGGAATCCTCACTTGTAATTGAGCACAGCACACACATGAGTCTTATGTAATTACAGCGCACAGCTTACGTAATGACGGCGGACATCTTGCGAAATGACAGCGCACATCTTTTTGACAGCGCAAACATCACTGTCACATAACCCTTTCTTGAGATTTCATTTTTCGTCGAGACATTCAAGGCGTTTTTTTCTATCAATACGGTTTTTTTCTTTTTTTCTTTCAAGTTTTTTTTCTTAAATTCTTATGTAAGGGGGAATGTTTATGGATGATTCATTCCCATGCAAACCGTTTCTTCAGAGTCCATGAGGGAATCCCCCACTCTTAATTAAGGAGAACACATATGTTGCTTGCTACACAATACTTTATTTTTCTTTCAGTGCATTTTTCTCAAAAGGTCATTATATTTTAATGATTATTCTCCTCGTTAGGACTCGAAAAGTCAATTTCTATCCAATAGAACAACGGCCCAGACGCTAGGTCTGACAGGCTATTTTCCATTTTTTCTGGCTAATATATTCTAGAAATAGGCATTACTACGCAATAAAAATCCCCATATTTTGTTTGCTAGAATGACGTGTTTCCTACACCTAGGATATTTGAGGTACAAAGGGGAAAATATATTTCTAGAAATTATTGTTTCCAAGGCAAATATTTAATTAGGGAAATTCTGAAAATACAGCGTTTTTGAGATAAGACTATGCAAATGGGAAAAACAAAAATTGAAAAAACCTGATACAGGATAAAATATAGACAAAAACATGCGTAAATTAAAAGAAAGGTATGGGTCCTAGCAGGTAATTCCAGCGGGGCGGGGTTGTTGTTATGTCTTTCTTAGGAAAATGGTTCATTATTGCAATGCTGCTTGGCAGTTACACAGTTTTCTTGGCAAAATTATATGTCTATTTTAACCAATTATTTTTTTAGGATTAGCATCACCTTTTAGATATGAACGAGTCCCGTTTGGCATTGCTGGCTCTGAAAACAATATCAATATCAATGAAAACAATAAACAATATCAATGACTCAATATCCGTATAGATTTTCGTTAACTCTAAGCTAATTGACTATCGCAGAATTTTCGACACAATAACTTTTCTGCCTTCTTTCGACTAGATTTGTTGTTTTGCATCACAAATCGGCTGAAAATGCTGCCTTCAATGGCATAGTCTTTTTGGATAAAATAAATGTTAATGTTAACAGTTTATTTTGTAGGATTAGTAGCACCTTTTAGAAACGAACGCACCCTGTTCGGCATTCTTGCCTCTGAAACAGGAGACTCAATATTCGTATAGATTTTCGGTAATTCTGAATCAATAAGAATTTTTACACTATAGCTTTTCAGCCTTCTCTTAGCTAGAATTGTAGTTTTGTACCACAAATCGGCTTGAAAAGCTGCCTTGCAGTGGATTCTACCAGGACCCCCAATCCTCCATTTCAACCGATCGCAAATTCTTCTTACAAAACTACAAAATACTTCTTACAATTCGAAAATACGGCTCCCTCAGTTTCAGATTCGTCACATCTATCCCCCCTTCCAAGTTCTGATTCCGCTTTTTGAGTGCTGATTTTTGTTCGTAAAACTTGTTACATTTTAATTTGTCTCTTCGTGGAAGCTGAAAATTGTTTTTTTTTCTCCTGAAACTGATTTTCTCCATGAAACTTGATGCTTGCTGATTTCTGTTCACGAAACTTGTTACATGTGGATTTTTCTCTTCTTGAAGCTTTTTTAATGATTTTTTCTCCTCATTGAAACTGATTTTGTTCATTAAATTTATTGCGTGCTGATTTTTGTTCGTGAAACTTGTTGATTGTTGATTTTCGTTCATGGAATTTGTTACATGCTGATTTTTCCCTTTGTGAAATTTGTACATTGATTTTCTCCTCTTGATGTTGAAATGCTTCATGGAAGTTGATATGCACTAATTTCTTTTATCGCGGAAGTTGTTACATGCTGATTTTGTTCATGAAACTCGTTAAATGTTGATTTTACTCATCGTAAAAATGTGAAATGAAACATTTTTTCTGATTGTTAAACTCTTCATGTTCGTAGGACTCGTTGTGTGCAAGAGTTTTGTTCGTGAAACTTGTTGCCTGTTAATTTTTCTCTTCGTGAAATTCGTACATTTATTTTTTTCCTCGCGAAACTGAATTTTTTTTTTGGAACTGGTCACGTGATTGCTGAGTGCTGATTATTGCTGAGTGCAAATTTGTTGAGTGCTGATTTTTGGTTCGTGAAACTTGTTGCATGTTGTTTCTTGCTCTTTCAAAAACTTGTTAATGAATTCTTCTTATCATGAAACAGGTTTTATTCGACAATTCGTTGAATGCTTATTATTGTTTGTGAAAAATGCTGCTTGTTGGTTTTTTCCTCATGAAACGAGTTACATGTTGATTTTTCTCTTCCTAGAAATGTACATTGATTGTTTTTCTTATTGTGAAACTTGTCATGTTTGTAGGACTCGTTCTGTGATGATTTTTTTCGTGGAACTTGTTTTTTCTCTCTCTTCACAAAACTTGTACAATGATTTTTCTTATCGTGAATCTGATTTTGTTCAAGGAACTTATTGCGTGCCAATTTTAAATCGTGGAACTTGTTACTCGTTGATTTTCTCTTCGTGAAACTTACATATTGATTTTTCACTTACACGTTGATATCTCTTTTCATGAAAATGTACAGTGATTTTTTTTTATTGCGAAACTCTTCTTGCTAGTGAAATTCATTACATGCTGATTTTTCTTCGCGAAACTTGTTGCATGTTGATTATTCTCCTCATAAAACTCGTCCTTTCACTCTCATACTTTAACCTCATAAAAATCGTATGGAACTTTTCTATTCTTTAGAAAAAATTAGGAATCGAAGTGAAACTTTTTTTCTTCCTTGAGAAAATTCCGAATTAAAGTGGAACTATTTCTCTTCCTTGAGATAATTCAGAATTAAAGTTGAACTTTTTCGGATCCCTGAAAAAATTCAGAATTAAAGTGGAACTTTTCTCTTCTCTGGAAAATCCAGAACGGAATTTGAACTTTTTACCTCTTCATTGAGAAAATTCAGAATCGAAGTAACTCTTTCTTATCTTTGAGAAAATTCAGAATTTAGGCGGAATTTGTTTCTTGTTGGGGAAAACTCAGAACTGAAGTGTAACTTTACTTATATTCTACGGGAAAAATCAGAATAGAAGTTTAACTTTTTCTCTTTTCCGGAAAAAACTGGAACTGAAGTGGGACTTCTTTCTCTTCGTTGAGAAAATTCAGAATTGATCTGGAACTTTTTTCTATTCTTTGAAAAAATTCGGAATCGAAGTGTAACTTTTTTCTCTTTCCTGAGAAAATTCAGAATTAAATTGGAACTTCTTCTCTTCTCTGGAAACAATTCAGAATCGAAGTATAACTTTTTCTCTTCTCTGAAAAAAAATCCAGAATTGGATTATAAATTTTTTTCTCTTCTATGGGAAAATCCCGAACAAAACTTGCACTTTTTTCTTCCTTGGAGAAACTCAGAATTGAAGTGTAACTTTCTTTCTCTTCTTCGGGAAAAATTCAGAGTTGAACTTTAACATATTTTCTCTTCTTTAGTAAAAATTCAGAATTGAACATTAAAAGTTTTCTCTTATATGGAAAAATTTAGCGGAGAACTTGATTTTTTTCTTCGTTGAAAAATTCAGAACTGAAGTGGAATTATTTATCTTCTTTGGTGAATCTCAGAACCGGAGTATATCTTTGAAAAAATTCAGAATCGAAGTGTAACTTTTTTTTCTCTTCTAAAAGTTGTTGAGAGAAAAAATCAATGTACTGCTCTCACGAGGAGAAAAATCACCATGTAACAAGTTTCATGAGGAAAAATCAGCAGTCAAAAAGTTCCATGAACATAAATCATCACGCTGCAATGGTCCATGAACAAATAAGTTTCGTGAAAAAAAACACAATTAAGAAGACTCACGAAAAAGAAAATCAACATTTAGCTAGTTTTACGGAAACAAATCAGTATGCAGCTCGTTTCACGAACAATAATAAGTATGTAATAAATTCTTGAATGAAAATCAGTTTCATGATAAGAAAAATCAATAGGCAAGTTACAAGAGCAAAAATCAGCATTTACCAAGTTTTACGATCATAAATCATCACGCAACGAGTTCAATGAACATAATCAGTTTTGCAAGGAGATAAATCAATGTGCGAGTTTTACGAAAAGAAAAATCTACATGCAACAAGCAGCACGAACAAAAACCATCACGCAACGAGTCCTAAAAACAATAAGAGTTTCAAAATGAGAAAAAAGTCAATGTACATTTTCACGAAGAGATAAATCAACCTAGTAACTAGTTTCATGACGAAAAAATCAGCATGCAGTAAGTTTCATGAACAGTAATAAGCATGCAATTAATTCTTGAATAAAGTCAGTTTCATGAAAAGAAGAATAAATTTTAAGTTTCGCGAAGAGAAAAAAGAACACGAACAAAAGTTTCACGAACAAAAAATCAGCACTCAACAAGTTTTACGATCATAAATCATCAGGCGACCAGTTCCATGGACAGAATCAGTATTGCGAGGAGAAAACTGAATATACGGGTTTCACGAAGAGAAAAATCAACATGATACAAAATTCACGAACAAAAAATCAGCACAAAATGAGTCCTACGAACATGACGAGTTTCACAATGAGAAAAAAAATCAATGTGCATTTTCATGAAGAGACAAATCACCATATGACGAATTTCACAAACAAAATCAGCATGTAGCAAGTTTTAAGAAAAAACAATTAGGACACATCAACTTCCATGAACAAAATCAGTTTCACGATGAGGAAACCAATGTAGAAGTTTCACGAAGAGAAAAATCAACGTATTAACAATTTTCATGAACAAAAATCAGCACGTAATATGTTCCATGAACAAAATCAGTTTCAAAGAAGAGAAAAAATCAGTGAACAATTTTCACGAAGAGAAAAATCCACATGTAACATGTTTCACGAACAAAAATAAGTACGCATCAAGTTCCATAAAGTAAATCAAATTCACGAGGAGAAAAACAATTTTCAATTTTCCCGAAAAGAAAAATTAATTTGTAACAAGTTTCACGAACAAAAATTAGCACTCAACAGGCGGAATCCGAGTTTGGAATGGGGGGTAGAAGTGACGAATCCAGAATTGTGGTAACCGTATTTTTTGTTTTGTAAGAAATATTTCAAATTTTTATAGGAAGAATTTGTGATCAGTTAAAATGGATGTTTGGGGGGCCTGGTAGAATCCACTGCAAAATTATGTAAAAATTCTGAGATAGTCAATTGATTTAGAAATTACCGAAAATCTTAACGCATATTGAGCCTCTTGTTCGAGAGGCAGCAATGCCGAACGGGGCGCATTCATTTCTAAAACGTACTGCTAATACTAGAAAATAAATAGTTAACATAGAAATTTATTTTAGCCATTAAGACTGTGTAATTGCAAAGCAGCGTTTTCAGCCGATTTGTGCTACAAAACAACTATTCTAGTCGAAAGAAGGCCGAAAAGCTATTGTGTAAAAAATTTGAGATAGCCAACTGATTTAGAATTACCGACAATCCATACGCATGCTGAGCCTCCTGTTTCAGAGGCACCAATGCCAAATGGGGCCCGTTCGTTTCTAAATGGCGCTGTTAATCCTGCAAAATAAAGGATTAACATAGAAATTTATTTTAGCCAACAAGACTCTGCCACTGCAAAGCTGCATTTTCAGCCAATTTGTGGTACAAAACACCGATTCTAGATAAAAGAAGGCCGAAAAGCTATTGTGTGAAAAATCTGAGATAGTCAATTGATTCAGAATTACCGAAAATCTATACGCATATATGTGCAGTTTCATCTATATGCGTGCAGTTTCACCGGTACTTGCCTTACCACGGGCAGTCATCTATTACTAAAGACGGTACATGGATTAAGGGACTGGTTTCTATGTGTCAACACCATAAGTAACAGACCTTGGTATAGCGTGTTCAATGGTTTATTGAGTATCCTAAATGCTGGTTTCATGGGTGATTGCATAATATGCCTTACCCCGGGCTTGCATCTATTACTACAGACGGTACATGGCTTACCAGACTGCTTTCTGTGTCAACACCCATTTTCTGGACCACTATTAATAATTATCAACTGCACAAAGAATATGCTCAGATGTGTAATAGATTTGACGCCTACAAGAGACCTTGGAATAACATGTTCGATAGTTTAACGGGCTTTATGTAAAAATACTGGTTTCAGCCGTAGGGGAAAATAATCATGTTTTTGTATCATTTGCTTTAACTAACTCAATTTTCGAAAAAAGGTATAGCATTTGCATAACTCTGTTCTGAATGATCTTAACTGCTAATTGAATAATAGGGGTGATACAGAGCTCGATTACATTTTTAATTGGATTGTATGAAGGTGGTAAAAAAGGGTTAAACTGCTTACCAGTTAAAGTAAGCCTGAAGGGGTTGCTAACTCATAGGCAATTTACTATAAATTTTGGAATAATATCGTTGGCATCAACCTACAGAAACGATTAACGATGACAAGATGACCTTGTGACTTGACCTACCTTTACTTCTCGGATGTGTTCTGTATAATACACAAGTACCATTTGAAAAGTGTTTCCAACATAAAATATGCTTCAACATTGTAGTATACTAAAAGTTTATACTAATAGTGATGTAGATGCCAAGAAAAGAATTTTAATAAAGAAATTCAGAACAATCTTTAGAAATCCGTAGAAATCGACTTGTCAGATGATTGTAGGTTTGAAGCATCAAGAATCACGAGCCTAAATGATCCGAATCAGCGAGGACCTGAGCCTCCAAAGGTCCTCTATCCCCAACCCACAAGGGGCCCCCTCCCTCCTAATTTTTTGGCCTCCCCCCATTTTTTTCTTTTTGTACTTTTTTTTGAATTTTTTTTTTAGCGTTTTTTCTCATTTTTTGAACATGATATATTTTTTTCAACTTTTTTTATATGTCTTCGAATTAGATAAAACATACTTAACACATAAGAAATTCACATTTAATATTTTACAAATTCAAAATAAGAATGATATAGATATTTTAGTAGTGACTTTTACTATTAGAAAAATAATATTCGTAATAGTACCTTTTTTTTATTGAATTTTTTTGTTTTTGGACTTTACGTATCTTAAATTGACATGAAATATGCTTGCGGCTCTACTAATCGTACTCTATGCTTGCTTATAGACACGATGCGGCTTTCCCACTGGTACTCTTTGGCGGGTTATCGACACTACATAGTTTATTTCATGTATTACATCAGTATTTTTTACGCAGTGGAAGGATAAATAAACACATAATTCATATCTTTAAAAAAGTGAAGATGAAGTATTTTAAGAAAGTGTGTTCACATGATGGTGTTATTGTAGCATTGTATGCTGACAAGGAGAAGTATTTGAACTATGAAACAAGTATAAGTGGTAGCATTATCAGAAACGTATGCTTGCATTGTCATGACAGTGAGAAATTAAATTTCTTTGGAGTACCAAAAAGATTCAACGCTTATGATGGTGGATGTGCGAGATTGAGATCTCCGGGGGTGATTGCACTCAAAGACAATGCTATCACAAAAATAATAGTTGATGAAGAGGGACTTCTTCTTGCTATTGCTTGTGGTAAAATGTTACCCAGTGTTGAACCCTATCGTCAGCTTTCGGGTATTAGAACTCAACGAAAGTTCAAAAGAAGACCTGTCTACTCTTCTACTAATATCATAAACCATATCTTGTCAACGGGGCGGAACTGTTACCTATGTAAAAATAATGCGATAATAGACAGCGAAATTGCCAAAAAAATAAAAAAGGTATTGCTAGAAAATATCACTAAGGAATATAAAGATGAATCGATGAAAAACAAAGTGCCAGCAAAGGTTACTATCATTGATCAAACAGTCAATGAACCAAATAATAGCAAAGATGAAATGCATATTAAACATGTGGATGACCCCCCCCAGTAAAAATGTGTTCACATGATAGTGTTATTGTAGTATTGAATTCTGACAAGGAGAAGTATTTGAACTATGAGACAAGTAGAAGTGGTAGCAATATTGGAAACGTATGCGTGTGTCGTCTTGATAGTGAGAGTTTTGATTTCTTTGGAGTGCCCAAGAATTACCATTATACACATTCTGGATATGCGAAAGTATCATTTCCAGAGATGACTGCACTCAAAGAGAATGCAAACATAAAATAATCGTCGATGATAGAGGACAACTCCTTGCTAGTGTTGCTGGTAACAAATTAGAAACTGATACATCCTATCGTCAGCTTTTGGGTATTAGCATTCAACGGAAGGTCAAAAGAAGAAAGGCCTACTCTTCAACTAATATCATAAATCATATCTTGTCTACGTGCCGTAACTGTTACCCGTGTAATAATAATGTGATAGTAGACAGTGGAATTGCCTGAAAAATAGAAAGGGCAATGGTAGAAAATATCACTAAGGAATATAAACGTTACTACCATCATTCATCAAACAGCAAATTAACCAAATAATATCAAAGACGAAACGCATATTGAACCTGTCATTGTCAAGACAGTGAGAAATTAAATTTCTTTGGAGTACCAAAAAGATTCAACGCTTATGATGGTGGATGTGCGAGATTGAGATCTCCGGGGGTGATTGCACTCAAAGACAATGCCATCACAAAAATAATAGTTGATGAAGAGGGACATCTTCTTGCTATTGCTTGTGGTAACATGTTACCCAGTATTAAACCCTATCGTCAGCTTTCGGGTATTAGCATTCAATGGAAGGTCAAAAGAAGACAGGCGTACTCTTCTACTAATATCATAAGCCATATCTTGTCAACGGGGCGGAACAGTTACCTGTAAATAATTTTTGAGACCACACTGGCTAATCATGATAAACAAAAAATCGCGAAGAAAGGAAGAAAACGAGGACAATTAACAGCCAGGTAAAAAAATTGAAAAATTATGCAAATATTTCGGTCAAGACCTCCGCTTGACCGTCCTCAGTGCAGAATAAAACTGATAAAAATATAAAGACCACACCTTAAAATAAAAACACCAAACTAAAATTGGATGACCCTTTTTTAGTAACGGTGAAAGGGTAACTGAATAAAAAACACAAGTCTAACTGGCATTTCAGAATTTCATTTTGCGTAAAGCACTTTTAAAGGCTGATCGCTTTCCAGTTTGATTGTTATCGGAGACTCTATTCGATTGCACAATATAACTTTGTGGATGTATGTAAAAACGATCAGAATTAATAATTTTGTCATAAATGGGACTTAGAAGAATTTCTCCAGTGTCTCTATTGAGAGCTACTTTTTGGTGAATGTGCTTTTTTATTTCAACTGCCTCCTTGAAAACTTGCGTGAGACCTTTTCACTGGCTGTTAATTGTCCTCGTTTTCTTCCTTTCTTCGCGATTTTTTGTTTATCATGATTAGCCAGTGTGGTCTCAAAAATTATTTACGACTAGCTTACGGGGAGCTTTTGACCAAGTCTGCTCTTAATTATTTTGATTTGTCTAAAAAACACGCCAACCTTATTAATCAACAAGAATTTTTACAGCTTTGTAGAGTAAAGAGAATTCTTCCGAATTCTCTTAGTTTCCGCCGAAACCTAGTCACACAATCCTAACGGAAATTTCGGGATAGGTTTGTTTTTCATTATTTGTTTCAAATTTCAAAAGACCAAAAAAAAAGACGTTTTTTCCTAAGTAATACAATATCAAAAACTCGACAATTTCTACAGCAAAACCTTTCACCGACGGATTTTCAGCAGATATCTAGAATAGCTCAGAATACTTTCCGCCACGACTTTTGTATGGCTAAGGCTCGTTTATCAGAAAAGTTTGAAAAATTAGAGTACAAAAAATTTCAGAATTCCAGATGTTTTCTACCGAGATTTTGTCCTGGTCCGGCCATTGAGAAACTATCTTCTAAAGTTCTTACTCCGGAAGAAACCCATGTTTTGTTCAAGGGACCTAAATTTTGCCTACCTCAAACACAAGTTAATTTCGCAGAGATAGTCTCCAATGTGGAAGCGGGTATATTTGGTTCACGTGGTGCTGTGGAAAATCCAGATTTACTTCGAGGAGAGGTGGTTAAGAATATTCTTGATTTCATTCCATATTCTCCAAGGTCAAAAAATCAGGAAACACAAACTCTCAAAAATTTAAAAAAAGACCCATACATCATTATCACCAGGGCTGATAAAGGAAATACAATTGTTATCCTTGATAAAACTTCATATAATACAAAAGTTACAGATATTTTATCCGACACCCATACTTACAAGCCCGTAGATTCAGACCCCACCGATAAGTTCACACGTTTAGTACGAAAGGAGCTAGGAATTTTGCAAACTGAAAGTCTTATTACTCCACAAATGTATAAATTATTTTACCCTAAAGGTTGTTCAGCTCCTAAATTTTACGGGCTCCCAAAAATCCACAAAGATGGAGTCCCTCTACGCGCAATTGTGGCTTCTTATAGCTCTCCGACTGCCAGATTGGGGAAATGGTTGTCAACACTTTTTCGCCCCCTTATGCAAACACAAACTTCATACATAAGAAACTCAGTTCACCTTGTTGAAAAATTAAAAGACATTGAAATAAGAAAAGATACAATTTTGGCTAGTTTCGATGCCATTTCTATGTATACGTCTTGCGACATTAAAAAATGTGAACTAGCTCTTCAAAGGAAATTAGAAGATAATATTGATCAAATAGACCTCAAAACACTGGATATAGAAACTATTATGCGTCTCGTCCGTCTTTGCAATAGTTGCTCCTCATATTTCTACTCTATGAGAAATACTTAGAAGTTTTCCCGGAAAAGCAATTTGTCGTGAGCGAATCTGACAAGCCCTGGATCACTCCAAAAATAAAACAGCTGATTCGCGAAAAAAACACTGTAAGGTAGTCCAGTGATGACGCAACGTCGTTACGATTATTAAGAATAAAAATCGTTAGCCTTTGTCGCGAGGCAAGAAAGTCCTTCGGAAAATCCCTTTTGGACCCTGAAATAAAAAAGGATCCCCGTAAATGGCACCGTCTAGTGAGGCAGATTGCTAGAAAAACAGTATCATCCAGTATCCGTATTCTGAACGATGATGGGTCACTCGTGAGTGTAAATGACGTCAACAATTACTTTACTGACATTTGTACATCATTTCCTGCCCCAACTAACACTGAAATAGAGAATCTACTGTCAATATGCCCTGACGAAGGTGAAATCGAAATAGTTGAGTATCAAGTTTTCAAGGAGCTGAACAAGTTGTGTCCATCCAGTAGCTCTTTTCCTGAAGAGCTGCCTATAAGGTTAATACGAGAGTTCTCTCTTTTCCTCGCCAAGCCACTTGGACACATCATCAGCGAATGTTTCGCCCAGTTAACTTTCCCGTCGTGCTGGAAACGCGCATTTGTGCGTGTTATACCGAAGACTAAAACACCCAAATCTTGCAACGAGTTACGACCGATATCAATCACATCTACCTTTGCAAAAGTCACCGAGTCATTCATCCTGCGTGAATTGCTCAAGCAAACGCGGGAAAACATAGACCGTTACCAGTATGGCGGCCTCAAAGGTTGCAATACCTCGATATACCTCGTGCGCCTAGTTGACATTATCTTTAAGTGGCTTGAGAAGGGCAGTACCTTCATCGACCTAGCTCTCGCTGATTTCAGGAAGGCATTTGACCTGATTTGTCATCTTACGGCAGCAAAAAATATGCGAGCAATGGGCGCACAGAAGCGGTCTTTTGAATTAGTGATGAGCTTCCTTCAGGACAGACTGCAGTGTGTATTTCCAGGGTTTGAAGGTGACTTGATCTCAGACTGGTCTAAACTTACCTGTGGAGCCCCTCAGGGTACAAGACTTGCTGGTTTCATATTTATCTTCCTCATCAACTTCCTCCTTCAGAATTTCGAAGAGCGACTCAAATTCGTCGACGATTTATCATTTGTCCTCAAATACCTCGTGAGAGAAGGTGTAATCGAACGTCAGTTCAGTGAGACCCTTCTGGCATCCTTCTCTGAGGACTGTGAACGTTACAAGTTGACACTGAATGCAGATAAATCAACGATCCTCAGGTTTTGCCCCTTAAAACGTGATCTGGAATTCCCGCAAGTCCCTTTCCCTATTGTTCCATCTGCAAAAATCCTCGGAGTCACATTATCGATGGACTGCACATTCACCGAACACGCGGAGAAGGTTATTAAGGCTGGCAATGCATCACTTCAGACCCTAGTCCTGATGCGCAGGTTTGGCTGCGACACTCAAAGCCTAAAAAATGCCTATATTACGTATGTGAGACCTCTACTCGAAAATGCCGTCGCTGTCTGGGGACCTCTTGTCCAGAGCACCCACTACCTTTGCGATGACCTTGAATCTTTGCAGAAACGAGCTGTTAACATAATCGTTGGTAACAGAAGTGACGACTACAACAAACTCTTGCAAGAACTGAACCTTGAATCTCTCAGCAACAGACGATTATCACTGATCATGTCCCTCGGCAAGTCACTGCTATCTTCGCCGCATCACAGACTGATCCTCCCACCCGATGCTCCTGTTAACCAAAGAACCAGATCCCAGTCGAAGCTACAACCCCCGGTCTGCAGGACCAACCGCTACAAGAACACGTTTGTCCCCTTTTTCGTAGAAGCATACAACAAGACTTAGTGTTATTTGAATTCACGTCTTAGTGTTTTTATAGTGTTATTTGTATTTTTTTTTTTTCATATTGTTGTAAAGACGGCATAAATTAGCCATGGCTACGCTGTTCGATCTTAATAAACCTATGTCTATGTCTATGTCTATATAATAATCAATTTTTCACCCAAATTAGGGGTTTACCCATGGGTACAAGTCTTTCACTATTTTTGGCAAATTTTTATATGGAAATCATAGAAATCTGTGCTCTAGAAAATTTTCCTATGAAACACCGTTTCTGGGGTAGGTTTGTGGATAATGTTTTTCTCTGTGGGAGCATGGAGGAGAGTCACTTAACTCCTTTTTAACTCATCTAAACACTTTGGACTCTAACCTTCAGTTCACTTTAGAACTAGAACATAACCACAAACTTCCTTTCTTAGATGTTTTAATTTTCAATAAGTCTCCTGGCCTTGAATTTTCTATTTATAGAAAGCCTACGCATAACGATAGGTATTTGTATTTTTCCTCCAACCACTCTCCCTGCATAAAAAGAGGAGTTGTTATTTTTTTGGTTGACCGAGTAATAAGAATATGCTCAGAGCCTCACATAGACTCAGAATTGAACTATATTAAGGACATTTTATTTTGCAAGGGCTACCCTATAAAATTGCTTGAGACTATTATAGACAGAAGGCCAAAAAAGGCAAAGGGGAGTGCATCAGGTCCACAAGCCCCAACAGATACCGTCCCATTGGTGGATGATAAGAAACTTTTCACTGTTCTACCCTACCTTCCAAAATTGAGTGACAAATTGAAAAGAATCCTTAAAAAACATAAACTTAGCGTCGCCTTTAAAAATTCAAATATTACACAGAACTTTTTTAACAACGGTAAAGATAAAACCAGCCCCATTCTGGGTAGTGGTGTTTATAGAATTCCTTGTTCTTGTGGCTGTTTTTATGTTGGTAGAACCCAACAGCAATTGGGGGATAGGTTATCTGAGCACAAGTCCTCAATCGACAAGGCAATGAGGTTACGCCAAAGGCCTGAGGTTTTTGATTCCGCCTTGGCGCAACATGTGTACGAGAATCCACACAATTTCATTTTGTTTGACGAGGCCTCTATCGTTGCCCCCGTTAAAGGTCTCACGCAAGTTTTCAGTGAGGCAGTTGAAATAAAAAAGCACATTCACCAAAAAGTAGCTCTCAATAGAGACACTGGAGAAATTCTTCTAAGTCCCATTTATGACAAAATTATTAATTCTGATCGTTTTTACATAAATCCACAAAGTTATATTGTGCAATCGAATAGAGTCTCCGATAACAATCAAACTGGAAAGCGATCAGCCTTTAAAAGTGCTTTACGCAAAATGAAATTCTGAAATGCCATTTAGACTTGTGTTTTTTATTCAGTTACCCTTTCACCGTTACTAAGAAAGGGTCATCCAATTTTAGTTTGGTGTTTTTATTTTAAGGTTTGGTCTTTATATTTTTATCAGTTTTATTCTGCACTGAGGACGGTCAAGCGGAGGTCTTGACCGAAATATTTGCATAATTTTTCAATTTTTTTCACTGGCTGTTAATTGTCCTCGTTTTCTTCCTTTCTTCGCGATTTTTTGTTTATACTGTTACCTGTGTAAAAATAATGTGATAATAGACAGCGAAATTGCCGGAAAAATAAAAAGGGCATTGCTAGAAAATATCACTAAGGAATATTAAGATGAATCGATGAAAAAAAAAGTGCCAGCTAAGGTTACTATCATTGATCAAACAGTCAATGAACCAAATAATAGCAAAGATGAAATGCATATTAAACATGTGGATGACCCCCCCAGTAAAAATGTGTTCACATGATAGTGTTATTGTAGCATTGAATTCTGACAAGGAGAAGTATTTGAACTATGAGACAAGTAGAAGTGGTAGCAATATTGGAAACGTATGCGTGTGTCGTCTTGATAGTGAGAGTTTTGATTTCTTTGGAGTGCCCAAGAATTACCATTATACACATTCTGGATATGCGAAAGTATCATTTCCAGAGATGACTGCACTCAAAGAGAATGCAAACATAAAATAATCGTCGATGATAGAGGACAACTCCTTGCTAGTGTTGCTGGTAACAAATTAGAAACTGATACATCCTATCGTCAGCTTTTGGGTATTAGCATTCAACGGAAGGTCAAAAGAATCAAGGCCTACTCTTCAACTAATATCATAAATCATATCTTGTCTACGTGCCGGAACTGTTACCTGTGTAATAATAATGTGGTAGTAGACAGTGGAATTGCCTGAAAAATAGAAAGGGCAATGGTAAAAAATATCACTAAGGAATATAAACGTTACTACCATCATTCATCAAACAGCAAATGAACCAAATAATATCAAAGACGAAACGCATATTGAACCTGTCGGTGAAACACCAGTAAAAATTGTGTATGACTCAAAATGGAATAATGATTATTCTACTGATTACGAACTAAGAGAAGACAATAGCTACAATATCAAGAGAGATTGTGGTGAACTATTTTATGGAACAGATTCGAAATGTCCAAAGATGTTCATTGATATTAATAATGTTTAATAATATATTTTTTGTATTGATTTTCTAAATGACATTATTTCATTAAAAATATATTATGCATTACATTGTTATGTGTTCATTATTTTTAGAGTATGCTAGCATATCCAACGTTTAGAATGTCTATTAAAACATCGGAGATATAAGAAAAGGAATGTGCATACATAATATGTTGGATAGATAGATTAACATGCAGAAAATTTAAGCATCAGAATAAAATTGTGTATTACTCAAAATGGATTAATGATTATTCTACTGATTACGAGCTTAGAGAAGAGAGCAGTTACAGAATTAAGAGACAATTTGGTGAATTATTTTATGGAAAAGATTCAAAAGGTTCAGAATTGCACAACGGTATTAAAAATATTTAATAATTAATTTTTGTATGAATATCCTACATGACATTATTTCATTAAAAATAGATTATGCATTACATTTTTATTTTTTCATTGTTTTTAGAGTATGCTAGCACATCAAACATTTAGAATGTCTATTAAAAAATCGGAGATGTAAGAAAAGGAATTTGCATACATCATATGTTGGATAGATAGGTTAACATGGAGAAAATCTAAGTATCAGAATGAATATATTCTTTATCAACACCTTTTGTCGGATAGGTCAGGGAAAATTTGATAAAATCTAAGTA
Organism: Artemia sp. Qi Xiang Cuo; assembly: GCF_049724085.1. Taxonomy (NCBI): domain Eukaryota; kingdom Metazoa; phylum Arthropoda; class Branchiopoda; order Anostraca; family Artemiidae; genus Artemia; species Artemia sp. Qi Xiang Cuo. The sequence continues at coordinate 12,149,325 of NC_142812.1, read as the reverse complement.
TCAGAGCGAATAGATTCTTTGTCAAAATTCTTTGCCGAATATGTCCGTTAACATTATCAAAACCTAAGTGTCAGAGTGATGAAATCTGTATCAACATCTATTATTAGATACGTGGATAACATTGACAAAATCTAAGTATCAGAGTGAATTAATGTTTTCAATCATAATCTTTGTCAGATAAATCTGATAAAATTGACTAAATCTAAGTATCAGATTGAATAAATTCTATATCAACATCCTTTGTCAGATATATTGGAAAACATTGTCAAAGTCTATCTATTAGATTGAATAATATCTATACGAGCTTCTTTTGTCTGATACATCATATAACATTCACAAAATCTAAGTATAAGAGTTAATAAATTCTTTTTCATCGCCCTTTGTCGGATATGCTTGACAAACTATTGAAAAAATCTAAGTATCAGAGTGAGTAATTTCTTTATCAACTTATTTTGTCGGATACATCAGATAACATTCATGAAATCTAAGTATCAGAGTGAATAAATTCTTTATCATCGTACGTTGTCAGATATGTCTAATAAAATTGATTAAATTTAAGCATCAGAGTGATAAAAATTCTTTATCAATGTCTTTTGACAGATACTTTTGGTAGCACTGATAAAATTTAAGTATCAGAGGGAACAAATTCGTTATTAACATTCTTTATCGATATCATTTCTTGAATACGTCGGATAACATTAACAAAATCTATGTATTGGAATGAATCAATTCTTTATCAACATCTTTTGACGGAAAGGTCGGGATAAAATTGATAAAATCTAAGTATCAGAGTGAATAGATTCTTTACCAACATCCTTTGCCGGAAATTTCAGTTAAAATTATCAAAACCTAGGTGTAAGAGTGACTAAATTATGTATCAACATCTATTGTCAGATACCTGGAGTAACATTGACAAAATCTAAGTATCAGAATGAATAAATTTTTCTATCAGCTCCTTTATCGGATAAATCGGATAAAATTGACAAAATAGAAGTATCAGATTGAATAAATTCTTTATCAACATCTTTTGCCGGATACATCGGATAACATTGTCAAAATCTAAGTATCAGAGTGAATGAATTCTTTATCAAATTCTTTTGTGTATTTCATCAGGTAACATTCACAAAATCTAAGTATCAGAGTGAATCACATAAAGAAAGAAAAACGAGCAAAAATGGGGTTTTTATAGGCCAAATGACGATACTGAAAAAACAAAGCGAATATTTCGAGAGGACAAACGCCTCTCTTCTTCAGCGCGAAACGAAACGATGTATCAATAAAAGCCGAGTGAATTGTATCAAGTCTATCAGAGTGAATAAATTCTCTTTCAACATCCTTTGCCCGATATGTAGGTTAACATTATCAAAACCTAAGTGTCAGAGTAATGAAATTCTGTGTCAACTACTATTGTCAGATACATGGGATAACATTCATAAAATCTAACTATCAGAGTGAATAAATTTTTTATGTCAACATCTTTGTCAGATACATTGGATAAAATTGACTAACTCTAAGTATCAGAGTGAATAAATTCTTTATTAATGTCTTTTGACAGATACGTTTGATAAGACTGACAAAATTCAATTATCAAAGTGAACAAACTCTTTATCTACATTCTTTATCGATATCATTTATCAGATATGATGGATAACATTGACAAAATCTATGTATTAGAATGAATAAATTATTTACTAGCCCCCTTTGCCGGATACGTCAGATAACATTGACAAAATCTATGTATTAGAATGAATAAATTCTTTATCAACATCCTTTTTTAGATACTTCGGGTGAAATTGACCAAATCTAAGTATCAGCGTGAACAATTTCTTTATCAACATCCTATGCTGGATGCGTCGGATAATATTATGAAAATCTAAGTATCAGAGTGATTAAATTCTTTATCAACATCCTGTGTCGGATACATAGGACAACATTGACAAAATCTAAGTGTCAGAGTGAATAAATTCATTATCAACATCCTTTTCTGGATACCTCGGATAACATTATCAAAATCTAAGTATCAGAGTGATTAAATTCTATATCGACATCCTTTTCTCGGATACATAGGATAAAATTGACAAAATATAAGTGTCAGAGTGAATACATTTTTTTTATCAACATTCTTTGTCAGATACATCGGATAAAATTGATAAAATCTAAGTGTCAGAGTGAATAAATTCGTTATCAGATAATATTCATAGAATCTAAGTTCTATTTAATTGACCTTGTGCATCGTTGCGTTGAATTTAGGTTAGACTGGTTATAGATGGCAGCACACCCGCTCAAACACACAGTCATAGTGAGAGAAACATGCAAAAAGTTAGGTTAATTTAGGTTCACTTAGTGTGGTGCGCCACTCTAAGCGGGTATGCTGAGCGGGTGTGCTGCCATATATAACCATTCTAACCTAAATTCAACGCAACGATGCATAAAGTCAAATTAATGAAACTTAGATTTTATGAATGCTCTCTGATAACAAAATTATTTACTCCGATACTGAGATTTTTTCAATTTTATCCGATGTATCTGACAAAGGATGTTGATAAAAAAATTTATGCACTCTGACACTTATATTTTGTCAATTTTATCCTATGTGTCCGAGAAAAGGATGTTGATATAGAATTTATTCACTCTGGTAGTTAGATTTTGATAGTTTTATCCAATGTATCCAGAAAATGATGTTGTTAAGGAATTTATTGACTCTGACACTTAAATTTTGTCAATGTTATCCTATGTATCCGACACAGGATGTTGATATAGAATTTAATCACTCTGATACTTAGATTTTCATAATATTATCCGACGTATCCAGCATAGGATGTTGATAAAGAATTTGTTCACTCTGATACTAAGATTTGGTCAATTTTATCCGACGTATCCAACAAATGATGTTGATATAGAATTTATTCATTCTAATAAATAGATTTTTTCAACGTTATTTGACGTATCCGGAAAAGGATGTTGATAAAGAAATTTTTCAATCTGATACTTAGATCTTGTCACTGTAATCCATCATATCCGACAAATGATATCGATAAAGAATGTAGATATAGAGTTTGTTCACTTTGACACTTGAATTTTGTCTGTGTTATCAAACGTATCTGTCAAAAGACATTGATAAAGAATTTATTCACTCTGATACTTAGATTTAGTCGTTTCTATCCAATGTATCTGACAAAGATGTTGATAGAAAAAAATTATTCACTCTGATACTTACATTTTGTCAATGTTACCCCATGCATCTGACAAGAGATATTGATAGAGAATTTAATCATTCTGGCACCTAGGTTTTGATACTTTAAACCGAAATTTCCTGCAAAGGATGTCGATAAAGAATCTATTCACTCTGATACTTAGATTTTATCAATTATATCCCGAACTATCCGTCAAAATATGTTAATAAAGAATTTATTCATTCTAATACATATATATTGTCAATGTTTTCTGACGTATCCGAGAAATGATATCGATAAAGAACGTTAATAAGGAATTTGTTAAGCTGATACTTTAATTTTATCAGTGTTACCAACAGTATCTGTCAAAAGATATTGATACAGAATTTATTCACACAGATACTTTTATTTTCTCAATATTATCAGACATATCTGACAAAGATCGATGATAAAGAATTTATTCACTCTGGTACTTAGATTTCGTGAATATTATCTGGTGTACCCGACGAAAGAAGTTGATAAAGACTGTATTCATTCTGATACTTAGATTTCGTGAATGTTATCTGATGTATCTGACAAAATAAGTTGATAAAGAATTTATTCACTATGATGCTTAGATTCGGGTAGTGTTATCAAACGTACCCGTCAAAACATATTGATAAAGAATTTATTCACTCTTATACTTAGATTTTCTCAATTTTATCAAGTCAATCCGACAAAAGAAGATAAAAAAAAATTATTTACTGTTATGCTGTAAATGTAAGAAGGTTAAGTGACGTATCATACACAGAAAGCTGATAGGGAATATGTCCAATCTAAGACTTAGACTTTGAAAACATTTTCCGATATATCCGACACAGTATTCGGATTAAGAATGTATTCTATCCGATGCTTCTATTTGGTTAATTTTATCAGATGTATCTGACAATGATTATGATAGAAAACATTTATTCACTCTGATACTTAGATTTAGACAATGTTATCCCACGTATCTGACAATAGATAATGATACAGAATTTCATCACTCTGACACTTAGGTTTTGATAGTGTTAACCGACATATTCGGCAAAGGATGTTGACAATGAATCTATTCGCTCTTATACTTAAATTTTATCAATTTTTTCCTGACCTATCTGACAAAAGGTGTTGATAAAGAATTTATTAATTCTGATACTTAGATTTTCTCCATGTTAAACTATCTATCCAACATTTGATGCATGCAAATTCCTTTTCTTACATCTCCGATGTTTTAATAGACATTCTAAACGTTTGATATGCTAGCATATTCATAATGAATACATAACAATGTAATGCATAAAATATTTTTAATGAAATAATGTCATGCAATATATTAGTGCAAATATATATTAGTATACATTATTAATATCATTGAACAATTTTGGACATTTTGAATCTGTTCCATAAAATAATTCATCATGTTCTCTCTTGATACTATAGTTACTCTCTTCTCTTAGTTCGTAATCAGTAGAATAATCATTAATCCATTTTGAGTCATACACAGTTTTTATTCTGATACTTAGATTTTCTCCATGTTAACCTATCTATCCAACTGATGTAAGCACATTCCTTTTCTTACATCTCCGATGTTTTAATAGACACTCTAAACGTTTGATATGCTAGCATACTCTAAAAATATTGACCACATAACAATGTGATGCATAATATATTTTTAATGAAATAATGTGATGTAGAATAGTAATATACAAAATATATTATTCTATATTATTAATATCAATAAACAGCTTTGGACATTTTGAATCTGTTCCATAAAATAGTTCACCTTGTTCTTTCTTGATATTGTAGCTATTGTCTTCTCTTAGTTCGTAATCAGTAGAATAATCATAATTCCATTTTGAGTCATACACAATTTTTACTGGTGTGTCACCGACAGGATCAATATGCGTTTCATCTTTGATATTATTTGGTTCACTGACTGTTTGATCAATGATGGTAGTAACATTTGCTGGCACTTTGTTTTTCATCGATTCATCTTTATATTCCTTAGTGATATTTTCTAGCAATGCCCTTTCTTATTTTTCCAGCATTTTCGCTGTCTATTATCACATTATTTTTACACGGGTAACAGTTCCGCCACGTTGAAAAGATATGGTTTATAATATTAGTAAAAGAGCACGCCTGTCTTCTTTTGACCTTCCGTTGAATGCTAATACCCGAAAGCTGACGATAGGGTTTAACACTGGATAACATGTTACCTCAAGCACTAGCAAGAAGATGCCCCTCTTAATCAACTATAATTTTTATGTTGGCATTCCCTTTAAGTGCAATCACTCCCGGAGATCTCAATCTCGCATATCCACCATCATAAGCGTTGAATCTTTTTGGTACTCCAAAGAAATTTAATTCCTCACTGTCAAGACAATGCATGCATACGTCATCGACAGTGCTACCACTTATACTTGATTCATAGTTCAAATACTTCTCCTTGTCAGCATTCAATGCTACAATAACGCTATCATTTGAACAAACTTTCTCAAAATGCTTCATCTTCACTTTTTTAATGATATGAATTATGTGTTTATCCTTCCACTACGTAAAAAATACTGATTTAATACTACAATCATTATTGCTATTACAAACATTATTTTTCTAATAATAAAAGTCACGACTAAAATATCTATATCATTCTCATTTTTAATCTGGAAAATATTAAATTTGATTTTCTTATGTTTTAAGTATGTTTATCTCATTAGAAGACATGTAAAAAAAAGTTTAAAAATAAATATTCAAAGAATAATAGAAAAAGAAAAAAATTGAGAGGGGCCCAAAAAGTTGGAGGTAGGGGACCCCTTTGAGGTTGGGGATAGGGGACCTTTGGAGGTTGAGGTCATTGGTGGTTAGGGTCATTTATGATTGCGGTCCTTCATGCTTCAAACCTATAATCATCTCACTAGTTGATTTCTAAGGATTTCTAAAGATTGTTCTGAATTTCTTTATTAAAATTCTTTTCTTGGCATCTACATCACTATTAGTATAAACTTTTAGTATACTACAATGTTGAAGCATATTTTATGTTGGCAACACTTTTCAAATGGTACTTGTGTATTATACAGAACACATCCGAGAAGTAAAGGTAAGTCAAGTCACAAGGTCATCTTGTCATCGTTAATCGTTTCCGTAGATTGATGCCAACTATATTATTCCAAATTTATAATAAATTGCCTATGAGTTAGCAACCCCTTCGGGCTTACTTTAAGTGGTAAGCAGTTTAACCCTTTTTTACCACCTTCATACAATCCAATTAAAAATTTTATGGAGCTTTGTTTCACCCCTATTGTTCAATCAGCAGTTAAGATCATTCAGAACAGAGTTAAGAAATGCTATTCCTTTTTTTGCAAATTGAGTTAGTTAACGCAAGTGATACAAAAACCTGATTATTTTCCCCTACGACTGAAACCAGTGTTTGTACATAAAGCCCATTATGCTATTGAACACATTATACCAAGGTCTCTTGTGGGTGTCAAATTTATTACACATCTTAGTATATTCCTTGTAAAGCTGATAGTAATTAATAGTGGTCCAGAAAATGGGTGTTGACACAGAAACCAGTCTGGTAAGTCATATACCGTCTGTAGTAATAGATGTATGCCCGTGGTAAGGCATATTATGCAATCACCCGTGAAACCATCATATAGGGTACTCAATAAACCATTGAACACGCTATACCAAGGTCTGTTACTTATGCTATGGACACATAGAAACCAGTCCGGTAACTCATGTACCGTCTGCAGTAACAGATGACTGGCCGTGGTAAGGTAAGTATCGGTTAAACTGCACACATAATCACACCCCATGCTTGTAGGTTCTGTATTTGATGTCTCTGATTGGTCCAGGAAATGGGTGTTGCCTCATAAACCTGTCTGGTTGCTTTATACGATCTAGTTCTGAATATCTAGCTCCAAATGTAACGTGTTTGGTCGCTTTTTAGGCTCTTAATATAGAGGGTTTGGTCGCTTTATACAATCTAGGTCGTGACCTTATACATACTCACTACCATCGTGAGTGTAATCTGTATGAAAATCAAGGCTATGTATCATATATTGTACATTTAAATCATATCTTGTGTATGTATAAAAGTATGTGAATCCAACCTTTTATCTTTTTACATATTATCAAATTAAAAAATACAAAGAATCAAGTGAAAGAAAAGAGTGGCATTAAAGTTGAGCAAAAAAAGGAAAAAAAACCAAAAAACAAAAACGAACGTATCCATGCCACAAAAATTACAAAATCATACTTAATTGCCATAATATATCACCATAAGTGCGTAACTTAAACCCTTTTCCCAGGGACTATGGAGGATCATATCATCACCAAAAGTATAGTTATCGGACTTTTGAACTATGGTGAAAAATGGCTATCTCAAAATTTTGATCAGACGGCTTTGACGGAGGTGGTTCAGGGGGAGTGGAGGGGGGCTAGAAGCTCCCAATTTTTTCGGTTACTCAAAAAGGGCACTTGAACTCCTAATTTCCATTAGAATGAGTCCTCTTCCGATCTTCTACGACTATCGGTTTGATATGATCACCCCTTAGGAAAACAAAAACAAACCAATAAACACGCATCCGTGATCCACAAAATACAAAATTCCACATTTTTATATATAGAAGCTTGAATACATTATAATAGAGTTGTCTGGTACGCTGAAATTTATTATGTAATTTTCGTTAAGTTCTTTTGACTTTTACGGGACGTCTCTCCCCTTTTTACAAATTAAGGCAAATTTTCTCTAGCTCGAATGTTTGGATGGGTAGCAGTAAACTTAATAATCTTATTAGGTATAACTTAATAAACTTTAAACCTAATTTGGAATAAGAATAACAAGCTGATTATTTTGGTGCATCTAGTGGTATCAAAATTCCGTTTTTAGAGCTTTGGTTACTATTGAGCCGAGTCGCTCCTTAATACAGTTCATTACCAAGAACTATTTGATTAATTAAAATCTATGGTGATGCTAACACCCATCTGAACTTTCTGGTATGGGCAAAGAGAAAAAAACGGGTTGGCTACCCTATGCTTCCACGTTGAAAGGTGTGCTTCAATTTAATTGGTTTCTTTTTATGGCGTTAGTAGAGGGGCGATCCGTACTTTAACCGCAGCCCACCCCCTTCGAATCTCGATCCGAACACTTTTTTTAACTTTTTGGGATGTAGGTGTTACACCATTCCCTGGGAGCCAGCAGGTGTTTACATTCTGATGCTATGTAATATGGATGACGGAATCTTGCTTCAGTATTAGAAAAGAGGAAAGTAAGAGATGTAGTTGTTACAGAATGTTTATATTCGGTTGCTATGTAATAGAGGATGACGCAATCGTGCGGGACTCAACATGTCTTATATCACAGGGGGTGTTTAATAATCGTAATTGGAACTCATTTGTGACTTAGTGGATTTATCGGAAATTACTTATTGGTGGCGCACATCTTACGTAATGACAGCGCACATGTTACATAATGACAGCAACAGACAGAGTAATTTTATTGAGACATTTCAAGACATTTCTTAAGACATTTTTCGTCGATACTTTCAATACATACTTTCAGGCTTTTGTTCCAAGGCGTTTTTTTCAAGGCATTTTCTCCTTATGTGTTGGAATGTTTTTGGATGATACATTCCCACGTGAGCCGTTTCTTCAAACTCTATGAGAGAATCCCCTGCCTTTAAATTAGGAGTACACATACGCGGGATGTTATATAATACTTTTTTTCTTTCAGTGCATTTTTTCTCGAAAGATAATTATATTCTAATGATTTTTTCCTCGTTTGGACTCGAAAGATCAATTTCCATCCAATAGAAAAACGTGCCCAGACGCCAGGACCAGCAGGCTATTTCCAGTATTCTGTTCTGGCTAATAATTTATAAGAATAGCCTATTGCAAGCAAGGAGAATTCCCATGCCTCGCTTGCTAGAATGACGATTTTGTGCTTCCTACACCTGCGATAATTGAGGTAAAGAGAGGAAATCTATTTCTAGAAATTATTGTTTCCAAGGCAAATGTGTAATTAGAAAAATTCTGAAAAGTTCTATGTATGCGAAGTAATCGTCAAACTATGTTTTTGCATTTTTTAGAAGCGTCTTAATTATTTTAAGTTACTGCTTGCAAGGCAAATGTGTAATTAGAGAAATTCTGAAAATACATCGTTTTTGAGATAAGACTATGCAAATGGGAAAAACAAAACCTGAAAAAACCTGACATAGGATAAAATATAAACAAAATATGCATAAATTAAACAAAGGTATGACTCCTAGCAGGCAATTCAAGAGGAGGAGGGGTATTATCAGGGGTAGATTTGTAGGCACTATTGAGGTATTTACGAGGGCCCTTAACGCAAATAGAGCGTTTTTGAGACAAGACTATGCAAACGTAGAATAAAAACATGAAAAAACGAAAATACGTTCTATGTATGCGAAGTAATCGGCAAACTGTGTATTTGCATTCTTTTTATTTCTTTTACATGCGTTAGTTATTTCAAGTTACTGCTTGCAAGGGGAATGTGTAAATAGAGAAATTCTGAAAATACAGCGTTTTTAGGACAAGACTATACAAATGGGAAAAACAAAACGTGAAAAAACCTGACTTAGGATAAAATATAAATTAAAAACATGCGTTCATTAAAGAGAGATGGGGGTCCTAGCAGACAATATTAGGGGGGTGATATTAGAGCAAAATTGTTAGGTTCTATTGAGGTATTTCGGAGAGTCTTTGACGAAATGCAGCGTTTTTGAGACAGGCCTATGCAAATGAAAAAAAACATAAGATGAAAAGGCTTATAAAAGGATAAAAAATAAACAAAAACATGCGTAAATTAAAGAAAGATGGACGGCCCTAGCAGGCAATTCCAGAGAAAGCGGAGGATGTTATCAGAGGTAAATTTTTAGGCACTATTGAGGTATTTTCGAGATCCCTTAGCGAAAATACAGCGTTTTTGAGACAAGACTATGCAAACGTAAAATCTAAACATAAAAAACGAAAATAAATTTTTTGTATGCGAAAGAATCGTTTAACTATGTGTTTGCATTCTTTTTATTTTTTAAAGCGTTTAAATTATTTTAAGTTACTGGTTGCAAGGTAAATGTGTAATTAGAGAAATTCTGAAAATAAATTGATTTACGACAATACTATGCAAATGGGAAAAACAAAACGTGAAAAAATCAAATGGAAATAACAGAAGATGAAAAGGATTATAAAAGGATGAAATATAAACAAAATATGCGAAAATTAAAGGAAGATGGGGGGAGGCTTAGCAGGCAATTTCATAGGAGAGGGGAAAGGTTGTTATCAGAGGTAAACTTCTAGGCGCTACTGGGGTATTTCCGAGAGCCTTTGACGAAATATAGCGTTTTTGAGACAGGACTATGCAAATGGAAAAAAAACGTGAAAACGCTTATAAAAGGATGGAATATTAAAACAACATGCATGAATTAAAGAAAAATATGGCTCCTAGCAGACAATTCCTGAAGATAGGGGGTTGTTATCAGAGGTAAATTTTAGGCACTATTGAGGTATTTTCGAGAGACCTTAATGAAAATACAGCGGTTTTCAAGAAATGTCTACACAAACGTAAAATCAAAACATGAAAAAACTAAAATAAGTTCTCTGTATGCGAAGTAGTCTTCAAACTATGTATTCGCATTCTTTTTATTTTTTTTGAATTGTTATAATTATTTTACGTTACTGCTTGCAAGGCAAATATTTAATTATAGGAATTCTGAAAATACAACGTTTATAAGACAAGACTATGCAAATGGTGAAAACAAAACGTTAAAAAAAACCTGACTTAGGATAAAATATAAACAAAAACATGAGTGAATTAAAGAAAAGTAAGGCTCCTAAAAAGTAATTCCAACGGAACCCAAACATCCAATTCAAATGGGCCCCTAGTGAGCAATTCCAACGGGGGGAGGCTCCTAACCATCAGAGGACCCTAACAAGCAATTCAACTGGGACCCAAGAATCCAATTGAACTTGGTTCTCCTAGCGAGCCATTCCAACGGAGGGCCTTAACTTAACCATCGGAGGACCCTAGCAAGGAATTCATGGAACTTAGTTGCATGCCGATTTGTGATCGTGATACTTGTTACCTGTTGATTTTTCTCTTCTTGAAACTTATTTTCTTCAAGGAACTTATTGCGTTCTGATTTTTTGTTCATGAAACTTGTTACATGTTGATTTTTCTCTTCATGAAACCTATACCTTGATTTCCACATGAAATTGCTTGTGTTAAAAGAACTTGTTGCGTGCTGATTTTTGTTAACGAAACTTGTTAAAAGTTTTTTTCCTCTTCCTGAAACACGTACATTTATTTTTCTCCTTGCGAAAACTGAATTTGTTCATGGAACATACGTATTACGTGCTGATTTTTGTTCGTGGAACTTTTTGCATGCTGATTTCGTCCGTAGAACTTGTTAAGTGCTGACTTTTGTTCGTGGAACCTGTTGCATGCTGATGTTAGTCCGTGAAACCTGTTGCATATTGATTTTTTCTCTTCTTGAAATTTGTACAATTATTTTTCTCCCTATGAAATTAATTTTATTAATGGAACTTCATGCGTGCTAATTTTTGTTTATGGAACTTAATGCGTGCTGATTTTTTTGTTCGTGAAACTTGTTGCATGTTGTTTTTTACTCTTTGTGAAACTCGAACATTGATTTTTCTCCTCATGAAACTGATTTCGTTCACAGAACTTGTTAAGTGCTGATTTTGTTCGTGTAACTTGTTGCATGCTGATGTTTGTCCATGAAACTTGTTGCATATTGATTTTTCTCTTCGTGAAACTTGTACGTTGATTTTTCTCCTCATGAAACTGATTTCGTTCATGGAACTTGTTGCGTGATTTTTTTGTTCGTGGAACGTGTTGATTGCTGTTTTTTGTTCGTGAAACCTGTTAAATGGTGATTTTTTCTTTGTGAAACTTGTACATTGATTTTTCTCCTCGTGAAACTGATTTTCTTCATGGATTTTGCTGCCTGCTGTTTTTTTTCCGTGGAAATTGTTGCACACTTATTTTTTGTTCGTGAAGCTTGTTGCATGTTGTTTTTTTCTGCTTGAAACATGTTGATGCATGTTGATTTTTCTCTTCAATAAAATTGTACATTGATTTTTCTCCTCGTGAAAATGCTTTTATTCAAAGAACTTGTTGCGTGTGTATTTTTTGTTCGTGGAACTTTTTGCATGTTTATTTTTGTCCGTGGAACTTGTTGTATGCTGATTTTTCTCTTCGTGATACTTGTACATTGATTTATCTTATCATAAGACTTATTTTGTTCGTGCAAATTGTCACGTGCTAATTTTTATTCGTAGAACTTGTTGTGTGCTGAGTTTTGTTCTTGAAACTTAATATATCATGATAGGCTAGTAGGTTAACCTAACCTACATAGGCTAGGTTAGAGTAAGGTAGGTTAGATGAAGCGTCACCTAACCTAACTTAACCTAACCTAGCCTGTGTAGGCTAGGTTAACCTAACTTACATAGGCTAGGTTGGATTAAGGTAGGTTAGATGAAACTTCACCTAACCTAACTTAACCTTCCCTAGCCTGTTTAGGTTAAGTTAACCTACTAGCATATCATGATAAATTAAGTTTCACGAACAAAATCAGTACGCAACAACTTACATGAAGAAAATCAGTTTCGTGAGGAGAAAAATTAATGCATAAGGCTCACACATGCAACAAGTCTCGCGACCAAAAAGAAGCATGCTACAAGTTCCAAGAACAAAATCCGCATGTAACAAGTTTCACTTACAAAAATCATCATACAGAAAGTTTCAGAAACAAAAATCAGCACACAAAAAGTCCCATAATCGAAATCAGATTCACGAGGGAAAAATCAATGTACAAGTTTCATGAAGAGAAAAATAAACATACAACAAGTTTCATGAACAAAAATCAGCACGCACTATGTTCAATCAACAAAAATCAGCACGCTATAAGTTCCATGAACAAAATCAATGTACAAGCTTAATGAAGAGAAAAAACAAAATGCAACAAGTTTCATGAACAAAAAATCAGCACGCAACATGTTTCATGAACAAAGTCAGTTTCACGGGGAGAAAAATTAATGAACAAGTTTTGCGAACAGAAAAACCCACATGCATGAAATTTCAAGAACAAAAGTCAGCACGCAATAAGTTCCACGAATAAACATCAGCATTTGACAAGTTGCACGAGGAAAATAAGTTTCACGATGAGATAAATAAATGTAGAAGTTTCAGGAAGAAAAAATCAATTTGCAACAAGTTTCACAGACAAAAATCACCATGCAACAAGTTCCACGAAAAAAAAGTCAGCACATAACAAGTTCCACAAACAAGAATAAGCACACAACAAGCTCCGTGAACAAAATCAGTTTTAGGAGGAGAAAAAATCAATGTACATGCTGCACGAAAAGAAAAATCAGCATGCAAAAAGTTTCACGAGCAAAAATAAGTCTACAACAAGTTCCACGAACAAAAAATCAGCATGATCAAGTTCTATGAAGAAAAGCATTCTCACGAAGAGCAAAATCAATGTACAAGTTTCACGCATAGAAATGTCTACATGCAACAAGTTCTGCGAAATAAAACATAAGAATGCAATAAGTTCCATGAATAAAATCAGTTTCGCGACGAGAATAAAAAATCAATGTACATATTTTACGAAGAGAGAAAAATCTTACTTCGTTTTGTCACGAGGGGAAAAATCAATGTAGAAGTTTCTTAAGGATAAAAATCAACATGTAACAAGTTTCACAAAAAAAATCAGCACTCAAAAAATGCCACGAACAAGAAACAGCAAGCAACAAGTTCCATGAACGAAATCAGTTTCATGAGGAGAAAAATCAATGTAAAAGTTTCACGAAGAGAAAATATCAACATGCAACAGGTTTCAGGGACAAACATCACCACGCAACAAGTTCCACGAACAAAAATCAGCACTTAACAAGTTCCGTGAACGAAATCAGTTTCATGAAGAGAAAAATCAATGTACAAGTTTCACGAAGAGTAAAAAACAACATTCAACAAGTTTCACGAACAAAAATCAGCCCTCAATACCTTCCATAACAAAAATCAGCACGCATCAAATTCCATTAACAAAATTAGTTTCATGAGGAGAAAAATTCTTGTACAAGTTTCACAAAGAGAAAAAATCAACATGCAACAAGTTTCACGGACAAACATCAGCACGCAACAAGTTCCATGAACAAAAATCAGCACCAGGAACAAAAAAAAATCAGAAAGCAAAAAGTTTCTTGAAGAAAATCAGTTTCACGAGGAGAAAAATCAATATAGAAGTTTCACGAAGAGAATAAACAACATGTAACAAGTTTCACGATCAAAAATTGGCATGCAATAAGTTCCACAAACAAAAATCAGCACGCAGCAAGTTTCTTGAACAATGCTTGGGCCTCCGGTTGAATTTTTTTCTAGAGTCCTCCGATGGTTAGGTTAGGGCCCTCCGTTGAAATTGCTTGCTAGTGGATCCCAGTTGAATTTGAGGCTTGAGTCCCGGTTGAATCGCTTGTTAGGGTCCTCCAATTGTTAGGTTAGGAGCCCCCGCCCGTTGGAATTGCTCGTTAGGGGCCCGGTTGAATTGGATGCTTGGGTCCTGGTTGAATTGGTTGCTAGGGTTCTCCTGTGGTTAGGTTAGGGGGGTCCCGTTGGAATTCCTTGATAAGAGCCAAACCTTTCTTTAATTTACGCATGTTTTTTTTATATTTTATCCTATGTCTTTTTTTTCACGTTTTGCTTTTCCCATTTGCATATTCTTATCGGTATTTTCAGAATGTCTCTAATTACACATTTGCCTTGCAAGCAGTACGTTAAAATAATTATAACGCTTCTAAAAAAAATAAAAAGAATGCGAATACATAGTTTGACAATTACTTCGCATGCATGGAACTTATTTTCGTGTTTTAATGTTTTGATTTTACGTTTGCATAGTCTTGTCTCAAAAACACTGTATTTTCGTTAAGGGCTCTCGGAAATACCTCAATAGTACCTAAAAATTTACCTCCGATAACACCCCCGCCCTCTGGAATTTCCTGCTAGGAGCTATACCTTTGTTTAATTTACGCATGTTTTTGTTTATATTTCATCCTTTTATAAGCTTTTTCATGTTTTTTTTTCCATTTGCCTAGTCCTGTCTCAAAAACGCTGTATTTCCTTAAAAACTCTCGGAAATACCTCAATAGTGCCAAAAAATTTACCTTTGATAGCACCCCCTCCTCTGGAATCGCCTGCTAGGGACCCCATATCTTTCTTTAATTTTCTTTAATCCTTTTGTAAGCCTTTTCATCTTTGTTTTTTTTTTCCATTGGCATAGTCCTGTCTTAAAAACACTTTATTTCGTTAAAGGCTCTCGGAAATACCTCAATAAGACGTAAAAATTTATCTCTAATATCAACCCCTCCTGGAAGTGTCTACTAGGACCACCATCATTCTTTAATTTACGCATGGTTTTTGTTTATATTTTATCCTATGTCAGGTTTTTTCAGGTTTTGTTTTTCCCATTTGCATAGTCTTATCTAAAAACGATGTATTTTCAGAATTTCTCTAATTACACATTTGCCTTGCAAGCAGTAACTTAAATTAATTATAACGCTTCTAAAAAAATTAGAAACAATGTAAAAACATAGTTTGACGATTACTTCGCATACATAGAACTTATATTCGTATTTTCATGTTTGGATTTTATGTTTTTATAGTTTTGTCTTAAAAAACGATGTATTTTCGTTAAGGGCTCTCAGAAATACCTCAATAGTGCCTAAAATTTACCTCTGATAACACCCCCCACCCTCCTCTAGAATTGCCTGCTAGAAGCCATACCTTTCTTTAATTTAGGCATGTTTTTTTGTATAAATTTTATCCTATATATTTTATTTTATATTTTATCCTATATTTATCCAGGTTTTTTCACGTTTTTTTTTCCATTAGTCTTGTCTCAAAATCGATGTATCTTCAGGATTTCTCTAATTACACATTTGCTTTGTAAGCCGTAACGTAAAATAGTTATAACGCTTCTACAAAAATAAAAATAATGCAAATACATAGTTTGACAATTACTTCGCATACTTAGAACTTATTCTTCGAATTTTCCTAATTACACATTTGCCTTGGAAAAATAATTTCTAGAAATAGATTTTCACATTTGTACCTCAATCATCACAGGTAAAGGAAACACATAATCTTCATTCTAGTAATCGAAGAATGGGAATTCTCCTTGCTTGCAATAGGCTATTGCCTGCTATGGCCCCCATCTTTCTTTGATTTACTCATATTTTTGTTTATATTTTATCCTTTTATAAGTCTTTTCATCTTGTGTTTTCCCATTTGCATAGTCCTATCGCAAAAACGCTGATATAGAATGTATTAGCCAGAACAGAATATTGGAAATAGCCTGCTTGTCCTGGCGTCTGGGGGCGTTGTTCTAATGGATAGAAATAGATATTTTGAGTCCTAACGAGGACAAAAATCCTTAGAATATATTGACCCTTTAAGAAAAAATGCACTGAAAGAAAAAAAAAATTATGCAACATCCCGCGTTTGTGTCCTCCTCAATTAAAAGCAGGGAATTCCCCAATGAGTCTGAAGAAATGGTTCGCGTAGGAGTTCAGCATCAATAAACATTCCACCTTACATAAGAATTAAAAAAAGGTCTTGAAAGAAAAAAAAACGCCTTGAAAAAAAAACGCATTGAAAGAAAAAACGCCTTGAACGTCTCGACAAAATAGGTCTTAAGAAACGTCTTGAAATGTCTTAATAAAATTCTTCTCTCTGGTACTGTCATTATATAACATGTGCACTGTCATTACGTAAGATGTGCGCTGCCATTAAGTTATTTCCGATAAATCCTTTAAGTCTCACATGAGTTCCAACTCCAATTACGAAACACGCCCTATGATGTAACACTTATTGAGTCACGCACGATTGCGTCATCCTCTATTGCATAGCAACCCAATGTAAACATTCCCTAACACCTACATCTCTTACTTTCCTCATTTCTAATACTGAAGCAAGATTGCTTCATCCATATTACATAGCAACCAAATGTAAACACCTGCTGGCTCCTATGGATTGGCGTATCACCTACATCTTGAAGAAGTTTTAAAAAAAAGTGTCTGGATCAGGATTCAAAGGGAGTGGGCTGTGGTAAAAGTTATTATGGCCCCACTACTGGCGTATTTTCGTTAGGCAATCTAATTATTGCTTGTTTCTGTGGAGAATAAAGGCCATTTCTATTATTTGAAAAGCCATACTATTTAAAGGCACCATTTAAAGACCATTTTAAAAGCCCTTTTTTATTTCCCATGTCGGATATTATCTTGAACCAGTAAAAGAACACAAAATCTTATGGGGAACAAATAAATGTTCAAAAGGGAATAATTTTATTTATTATAGAGATGGCTAGGACACGTTCTGCAGATGAAAAATGACAGAGTACCAAAGATTGTCCTTTTCGGCCAACCGTCTAGGACTAAACGAAAGGCAGGGCGTCCTCGGCTGGGGTGGGAGGATGTCGTAAGGGAAACTTTAAAGGAAATGGGAACTTCCTGGGAGGGTGTAAAGAGGGTGGCTTTGAATAGATTGGGATGGATGAACGTGCGTAGCTGTGTTGACCTCAGCCGGCTTGGTACTGTGGTGAGTTGTTAGTAGTAGTATTAGAGAGTGAAAACTGATACAAAAGTCTAGATATTTTGTATCTGACTTCACTGTCTAATAAATGTGCTTATCCCCATTTGAACGTTTATTTATTTGTCATAAAAAGGCAGTGTGGTCTTGGGGAAAAAATACCTAATTTAAGGTATTAAGTCGAAAATAGGTCTTATGGAATTTTTTGTTTGAATCACTAAGGCATGGGTCGACAACCCGCGGCCCGTGAGGCGTCTTGGTATGGCTCGCAAGATCCTCGCCAAACCGCACCTGACGGACCACATTGCACACCATACCATACATAGCGGGGTGAAAGGGGGCGCTATCTAGCATTCTCGAAAAAATCCGTAAGCACCATCTAGCATAGTTAGTTTGATGATCAACCACCCAGAGTAATTATATTTGTATGTTACAATATTTTTTTGAGTAAACCTACCTCAAAGTTTTGGAAATACCCCCCCCCCCCAAAAAAAAAGTTACCTGGTCATGTTATGTTGCCATCTTGTGGCAAAATATTCAGAAAAAAAAAAAATAAAGCTGGATTTTGTAGATGGGTGTCATCTGGTATATGGTAGAACAGGAAAAAATTCTACACACTGGGACGTATCCTAGTATATACCAGATGACAACCATCTACAAAATCGAGGGTAATTTTTTTCTTCTAAGGGTAATTTTCATCAAAAGGGCTTAATTACATCCAGGTTGTCCAGGTACATCCAGGTGTCAATGGAGCATAAATACGAAGTCTCAGGAACAGAATAAGATATTAAGTTTCAACTTTCAAGGAAACTAGAGGGGGAGTAAAGCTAAATCAAAAGGAACAATAAATCCAGGTTGTGAAAAGGGTTTATGTGCAGTATCTCAGGAAAAAAAGGGGGTACGCTGGAATTTTTAGAGCATATTATTGGGGATGTTAAACTAAATCAAAACGCACTATGTCCATCCAATTTTGTCATAATTACAACACCTTAGGAACAGATAAAGATATTAAATTGAAACTTTATGATCTGTTGAAGGGGATTTATAATTAAATATGGATGTTAAAATGGCCTATGTGCAATATATTTGTAATGGCTAAAGGCAATAAGGTGAAATTATTAGGGGAGATTGCAGTGCATATTGAACAAAATGAAAATACACTTAATGCATGAAGGTTGTCAAAAGGGCATATGAACAATATCTGAGGGACAGCTGAAAGCAATAAATTGAGCCTTTGAGGCCTACTACAACTACTACTTATGCAATTAGTACTACTGCTATTATGACTTTTTCAAGTTGTGACTGCTTTTATCTATTTGAATTTGTGACTACTTGCAACTGCAAATACTTCTGACTGTGACTGGTTGCGACTGAAACTCCAACTACTTGTAACTTCAATTGCCACTGCATGTCACTTTGACTGCATCAACTACTTTGCTATAGCGAACAACAGGACAAGACGGATTTTTAATGAAGCATTGACATTTTTAATGAAGCATTTTTTTATTGAAGTTAAAGAAAAATTTTGTGTTTAATCTGTCAAAATAGCATTTCCGTAGTAAAGGAATAAAACCTGAAATGTCATTATGATACTGAGCACAGAACTAAATTTGACTGTCTTGAATGTGAATCTCGAAAAAATAATATCATCAACCTGAAATCATCACTCAAAAATCAGCAGCTTTTGTCTGTGTTGTGGCAGACAAAAGCAAATCAGCTGTACGTGCCAGCTACAATGTGACAGAAATAATAGCAACGCATGGTCACCCATTTACCAACAGTGAACTTGTCAAAGAGTGTCTTAGCTTATTGCGGAGGAAGTATGCCCGAAACAGAAAAATATTTGAAAATATTAATCTCTCTGCTAGAAACTGCACCCGCTGCACCGAAGAATTGGATGCTAGCTTTTGTGAACAAATTAAGGATAAAGCGATTCTTTAACGTACTTCTCTCTTATGATGGACGAAAGTACGGACGTATGGGATTCGGCACAATTCCTTATATTTGTATGAGGGATTGATGAAAACTTTCATGTATATGAGGAGTTATTTAAAATACGTGGTCTGAATGGAACTACAAAGTGGGATGATTTGTTTGACCACATGGAACAAGCTCTATGTTCTTGTGGCTTGAGCTGGGATAAATTAATCAGCCTCACCACAGACGGCAGAAAAAAATATAAGCGGTCATAATAAAGGTGTTGTTGGAAGAGTCATCAGCAAACTTCTAGAGTCTGGATCTGAACTTCCATATACATTTCACTGTATTGTCCATCAAGAAGCATTGTGCTGCAAGGTTTTGTCGTGGAGAGAAATAATGGATACCGTTATACCTGCGTTTAATCTTATAAGAAACAATGGGCTTACTCACCGCCAGCTTAAAAAGTTTTCTGAAGATGTGGAAGCTGAACATGATGACGTGATGTATAACTGTGAAGTAAGCTGGCCAAGCCGAAGGTCAGTACTTCAACGATTTTTATATTTAAAGAAATAAATTTGTAACTTCATGGAGATGAAAGGGAAGGTAATACCCGAGCTTTACAACAACCAGTGGGTTTTAGATCTTGGGTGTTAACTGATTTGATTACAGAACTGAATCTACTCGATACACGCTTAAAAGCAAAAACTAAATTTAAATGCTGGATGTATTCAGATGTTAAGGCATTTGAAATAAAACTAACATTATTTATCAAGCATATGGATGAAAGAATGCTCGATCATTTTCCAAATTGCAAACTAACAGTAAAAGAAGCTGATATAAATTTTTTTGGCAAAATTCTTATATGAAAAGTGCATTAATAAAACTTCAATCTGATTTTGAAAAGTGGTTTGCTGGTTTCAAAAAAATATGACGTAAGACTTTCGAAAATCCTTTCAATCAATCAATCAATCAATCAATCAACCTTTTATTTTTAAATAAGTGAACAAACGAAACAACTAACAAGAACATTTCGACTCAAAGCAATGCTAGTGCGAGTCACACCTGATATTGTTAAATATATATCACACTATGAAATGAAAAGAGGAGAGCTGATAACACAAGAGATGGATAAAGAATTAGAAAGAAAAGAATTAAGAATAGATGGAGTCAAAGAAGGAGAGTGAGAGGATAAGATACAAAAGAAAAATTAAGACATTAACTCATGCGATGTCAAATACTGTTTAAGAGAGGTATCGTTTTTGGAGTGTGCCAAATGATTTTATGGATTTAATAGATTCGTTAATTGAGTTCCATACAGAAATACTTCTATAAACTGGATAATGTTGAGACCTTGTAAGCCTTCTTCTCGTTAGCACAAAATTGTACTGGTTGCAGCGGAGAGCTCTTCCTCGATGGATTGTGCTACAAAGTTCGAAGTACCCGGAAATACCTTGAGGAATTCTATTCGATATTGCCGAGTGTGCTAAACGCAGATTTTTACCGTTGATTATCTCTGTTATATCTATTGTTCCAGTGTCTCTGTATAGGTCTGTTGAGGGGTATAGCCTGGGGAGGCAATATTTGGCCTTGACTGCACGGTTTTGTGATCTCTAATGATTTTAGATGAGATTTGAATGTAGTGCCCCATACAGAACAGCAGTAGTTCAAATAGGGGAAGACAAAAGCATTATAAAGCATTTCCATCTTGTCAGCACTTAGAAGCAGGCTAGCTCTATGTAACATTGATGTTTGCCGTGAGACTGTTGAAGACAGCTGGGATATGTGATATTTGAACGAAAGAGAGGAATCTACAAATACGCCAAGGTTTGTGTCTTTTGCAATAATGCAAATATGTACCAAGCAAATATGTACTATGATGCAAATATGTACTAATATGATGCAAATATGACAAAAGCAAATATGTACTAATGATGTCAATAATGTACCAAGTGAATTGCAAATCAACACGATAGATTTGCAAAGTGATACCACACTTAAAATAGCTTTTAAGGGAAAAAAAGCTTGGTAGATTTCTATGGAAGTTTGCCCTTTGAAAACTACAAGCATTTGAAAAGCTTTGCTCAGCAAATAATTACTATGTTTGGTAGTACGTATATTTGCTATAAAACTTTACATTAAGCGTTTAAAGCTTAATATACATTAAGCGTTTATTTTAAACCTAAAATATTTTACCTACAATACTACATTAAAATGTAATGACATGTGACCTAATTGCGGCCCACGTAATAATCCCAAGTAAAATGTTGGCCCTTTTGCAACCAAAGGTTGCCGACCCATTCAATAAGGGATTAAAACGTAAATTTTTTATTTACACATTTTGTACCGGCAAAATATCTTCTCTGGTGAAATAATCAATCCATTTCTTGAAACTGAGAGAAAAAACGATACATTTTTCTTTGTAAAAATTGGATTCAGCAGCATACAATCATCCAACATCCCTTACATCTAGGTACGTACGTAGATTTGTTTTTCGAGAGGGGGTCCAGTAATTAAAAACAAGTGGCTTTTAACTGTCTGAATAAGAACTGAAGAAAAATTCAGGGAAATCTAGGATTTAGGGAGGGACGGCTAAGCCTCCCTGCCTGCGTATGTACCTGCTTACTCGTCAATCACCTTTTAAGTGGGCCAATTACGGTATCAAAATTCCCCCAAAAAAACTCTAAAGAAACAAAAATGAATTATTTCTTGATAAAAAAAAAAAATCAGTTGTGTTTGCACATTGCCGTTTTTAGTTTGGTAAAAGATCAACCGTTTTCTTTTCTTAGGTGGACCAGCTAACCCAAGGTTGGATACCCCTTCAGCAAACAAATATCGGTACGTAGAAAACAAGAAAAGTTTCACACCTTTTAGTATTTCAGAAAGGAAGGCCATCAGAGGACCAGGCGAATGACCTTCTATGTTTCTTCTAAGTTTTCTTCTAATGATTCTTCTAAGTTTTCAAAAGATATTAGTTATTCGCTAAAAAACTGGCCACTAAGTATCAAATGAAACAATTCCAAGCCTGGGTAACCAATTCGGTCCATTTTAAATGTAGGCTACTTGCTGAGTTTCTACATTTTGGCTAGATCAAACAGTTCGTGGTAATGAACTGAAAGTAAGGAGCAACGCGGCTCAATAATAACCAAACCCAAAAAACGGCAACCAAATAGACATCTCAAAAGATCTGGCTTCTTATGCAGATTCCAAATATATAAGTTTAATTAAGTTTATTGTTACCCATCAAAGGCAACGAGCCTGAGACAATTTGCCTGATTTTTGAAAAAGAGTTTTTTTTAAACCTCCCTAAAAGTAAAAAAAAATCTTAATGAAAGTCAAACCACTAGATTCAGCATATCAGAGACCCCTAATCATGAGGTTTCAAGCTCCTATCTGCAAAAATGTTGAATTTTGTATTTTTTGCAATTAGAAACATCACAGATACGTGTTTTTTTTGTTTTTTTTTCCCAGGGGTGATCGTATCAATGTGGTCCTAGAATATCAGTAGAGGGCCTATTTTAATGGAAATTAAAACCTCTAGTGAACATTTTAAGAGACCAAAAAGATTGGAGGGCAACTAGGCAACTAAATTTTGAAATGCCCATTTTGTTCAGGGTAGTTGAAAGGCCCAATAACTATGCCATGATCCGATCTGACATGACATGATCCCCAAAGCCCCTGGGGAAATGTCTTTAAGTTATTAAGGTTTTCCCATTGTTTAAGTATAGTATTTTTCATTGGGAAGTATGTGATTGCACACATTTTTCGGTTAGGGGGACGAATTTTCTGCTGGGGGGATTTCCACGGGGAGAATTTTTGATGGGGGGGGGGGATTTCCGGTGGATCAACTTTTCAGGAGAAATTTTAAGCTGCGGGAATTTCACAGAATCCCTATACGAAATTCTTTTTATGTCTTTCTTTCTCTTTGCCGACTCAATTTTATGCGTGTATATGTTAAGGGTCATTGTCCGGGGTAAATTTTCACCAAAATTGAAGTGTCTAGAGGATATTTCTGTGGGAAGGGGGAATTTTTTAGAGTTGGAGCCGGATTTCCTGGATTAGAAATTGAATTAAAAAAACAAGTTTTTACAATTGACAGTAAGGAGCAGCGTTAAAGCTTAAAACGAACAGAAATTATTACGTATATAAAGGGGATTGCCTCTCGTCAACACCTCGCTCTTCACGTTAAAGTTTGAATTTTGTCCTAATTCCTTAAGAACGAACCCTGAAACACAAGGGTTGTTTAATTAGAACAATTAGCAGCTTTCTAAAAGTACCTAAAAAAAACTTTAACTTGTCATGATTCATTGCTCAACCGGTTAAGACCGTATTGCTTGCTATCGCCCACTCTATGAATCACGTAATGAAATGAATGACGATGGATTATTGCTAAATTATCTGCATGCTGTGATATAATGAAAACTTTGTACAATCTGATAAAAGACAATCTGAAAATACAAGCCTTTCCCTAAATAAAACTCAACAACGGAAATGATTAGCTGTTATTCCTCCAAAGTGATTTAAGGCTCAAATTATTCGTGATATGAGATTAAAGGAATAGTACAGTGGGGAAAAAGGACTGATTTAGGACTGGTGGCTTCTTCTTTTGCCAGTAAGTCAGTTTTAGTTACTACAAAGATAAGATGGGCAAGAAAAAAAAGAAGAGAAGTCGTCCAGATATTGATTCCAGCGAGGATATTGCCACAAGTACCCCAAATACGTCAGGAAATCCGGATATTCGGAAGCCAGTGACAACTCAGGTTTCGTTAATGACCCTATCAGAGGAATTTGCAAAGATGATGAACATTATGCGTAAAACTCATAGCTCAGTCCAATCAATTGAACAGCGATTCATTGTAGTAGAAAATAGAATAAAAGCAATTGAATCAGAGCAATTAGCCTTAAGGTCTGAATTCTCCGGGATTAAGTCTTGTACAAATGATGTAGAAAATGACATTTATTTGTTGAAAAACGATAATTTTAACCTGCAGTCAGAAGTTAAATATTTTAAAGAAAAGACCCTATGTATGGCTGATAGGCTTATGGCTGCAGAGTATCAGCGTAACGAAAATAATTTGGTTTTATGGAATGCAGTCTGTGAGGATGAAGATCAAGCCAAACATATGTTTACCGAGATATGTACGGATAGACTAAATTTACCAGTGATACCCCATTTTTCAGTTGTTTCAATAAAAAAGGATAAGAAATATTTTAAGGTTAATGTAAAAACCTGTTGAAATAATATTGAAATCCTTAAAAATGGGATGAACCTTGAAGGAAGAACGATATCTAACCAGGGAATCATTTATGTGAGTGATGATGCCCCATTTTCTGTGAGAGAGGCAAGAAAAAAGCTATATTAAAAAAAATTGTGTCTTAAAACGATGGGTATCATTTCATGGCTATCAAACACAGTTCAACCATATCTTCAGTTTGAACGTCCGGGTGGTACGAAAGTGAAGTTTACGTGTGATGAATGGATTGAGGAACTAGCACATAAGCCTCCTCCCTCCACAGCTTCCAGAGGTGCTAAAAAATGAGTTTTTTATTGAATGTGTTTAGTTTACTTATTGGTTAATTATCTTTTCTTTTTCGCTTGGTTTAATCAATTAGATATGGAAAAATTGATAGTGATGAATTTGAAATGTTTGGGTTAATGATAATTTTTTATTTTTGAGTAAATAATTTAAAATGTTTGTTAATGTGAAATTATTTTGAGTGGGTGGTAGCGGGCTGATGTCTTTTTGAATGGTTTTGCTTTGTGCCATGAAGCTTGCAATAATGTGCTTTTTTAAATTGTATGTCCGCTTTGCCGGAATATATTTTGTTATTTTTTTTTGTATTTATCTAGGTCTAGATATATGTTTAGTAGATAAAGATTTTTTCCGTCACCGCCACCCTCTACCGTCACATACATCAACTTTTATTGATGATGGTTGGAGATATCATTTTTCCTCCTGGGAACAGTAATGTCCTGCAACTTGAAAGTCGAGGGGTTGATTTTTCCAGCCAGTTTAATGAAAGGATAAATAGAAATTTAGATATTAATGCCACTGAGATTTTCACAAATGAACCATCAAGGTATATTTTTAAAGAAGTAGCACTACCCTTGTATTGTGATAGGGGCCATTTTGGCCTTAACATTTTTCATTTGAATTGTCAGGGATTGAATTCTGCGTATAATTTTTTATCGGAATTAATAAATACTAATGTCTTTCAGGTGATCGCTTTAACTGAAACGTGGTTAAATGATAATAACTCGCAATTACTACATATCCCTGGTTATAATTTATATGTAAGGAATCGCGAGTATTACCAACATGGAGGCCTAGCAGCTTACATTCAGGCTGATTATAAGGTTTCAATAAGGGAAGATCTTACAATATATAGAGAGAAAGTTTGCGAGTGTTTCGTTTTATATATAACTAGAGAGAATTTGAATTTTTGTATTGTTGTAGTATATAGACCTCCACAGAGCCTGCTCCAAGACTTTATGGACCTGTTTGAAGAACAATTAATGAAACTTCCGATTAACTCTATGCCATGTTTTATTATGGGGGATTTTAATATTGACCTTATTGATCAGTCTTCTGCTAGCACTGAATTTATTAATAGAAGTTTATCCAATGGGTTTCATCCTTGTATAAATATCCCTACAAGAATTACGGGAACATCAGCTAAGCTTCTGGATAACATCCTTTCTAATGTACCCTTGAGTCTTCCCAGGGTCCTTATCAACGATGTATCTGACCACTTTGGAGCTTCAGCTAGCTTTAGAACTGTCACGAAGGTGGTTAAAGGCAAAAAATCAAGGATTCCAGTGATCAGTAAAAGTGCGATGGTAAAACTTAAAAATGATATAGAAAAGGTGGATTGGTATGATGTTCTAGGTGAAGTTCAGGACGGAAATTCAAAGTTTGTTTTATTTTATGAAAAGTTGCAGAGTTTGATAAGTCAAATAGTCATATTGAAACCGTTTAATAGAAAGCACTCAAGTAAAAAACCTTGGATTGGTCTTGTGATTTTGAAGCAAATAAATGTAAGAGATAAATTGTTTAGAGCTCAAATAATTAACCCGAAACAAAAAAATAAGCAACTATATAAAATTTATCGAAATAGTTTGAATATAATTTTAAGAAATGAAAAAAAGAAATATTTTGAGAAAAAGTTTAAGGAGGTCGAAGGATGCCCTAAGAAAACCGGGGGACTAATAAAAGAAGTGATTGTATTAAAAATAAATAGTGTACCTGATGAATTAGTTAGTGTAATGGGAAAGACTTTGAATTCTGAAAAGGACATATGCAATGAATTTCAGAGTTATTTTTCGAATATTGGTCTGAATTTAGCTATGTCAGTTGTCCCTGATAGTGGTGACCCAACGTCCGAGTCCTTACTGAGGGACCCCATTGATGTGTCTCTTCACCTTAGACTTCTAACAGTTGATGAAATTAAAAAAAGTATTTATGGGTTACGTAGTAATTCATCTGGTAGCGATCATATTACTCTAAAAACACTTAAATGTATTTTTCCTGTTATAGCTGAAGTTTTATGTGGGTTAATTAATGAGTGTTTTCGTTAAGGAAAATTCCCAGACTGTTTTAAAGTTGCCCGTATAACCCCAATTCATAAGGGTGGTATTCAAAATGACCCAGGAAACTATAGACCGATATCTGTTTTACCCATTATTTCCCGTGTTTTAGAGAAGTGTTTTAGTATTAGAATGATGAGTTTTTTGAAGGATCATAAGTTACTGGTAGAGACACAATTTGGGTTCCGTAGAAAAAGAACAATAGAACAGGCGATGATTTATTTGACAAATATTATTAATGATGTATTAGATAAAGGTTTCAAAATAGATGCTATATTTTTAGATCTGATGAAAGCTTTCTATACTGTGGATCATGAACTTCTACTTAAGAAGTGTGAGGTGTATGGTTTGATGGGTAAATCATTAAATTTTTTAAGAAGTTTTTTAAGTAATCGTTATCAGTATGTCCAACTAAATGATACTTCTTCCGAAAAAAAGTGTATTGAAATAGGTGTTCCGCAAGGATCAGTTCTCGGTCCTATATTATTCTTGATATTTATTAATGATTTACCAAATTATCTAAATAATTTTTGCTATAGAATAAATGAAATAACGGGAAATCCGACTAATGAAACAGTTTCACTTTTTGCTGATGACACAACAGCCATTAGCAGAGCTAAGACAGCGGAGCTGCTGCAGATTTCCATGAAGGAATCAGTTAATAGAATTACAGCATGGCTGAGGGTAAATAATTTAAGGATTAACATGGCTAAGTCTAACTTTATTATTTTCTCGCGATCATCAAACTTTTACCCATGGATCAAGGAATTAGATATGCCCAATGGCGTTATAAAACGGACTGCGTCTTTTAAATACCTTGGGATTGTAATATTATGAAACTCTATCTTTTAAGGAACATGTTACTTTAACTAGCAAAATTCTGGCAAGAAATCTCGGTATAATGAAGAAACTCCAACATTGTTTCCCCAAGTCTGTCCTTCGCCATCTTTATTTTTCTTTAATACACCCGTATATACTTTATTGTTCAAGTATTTGGCTCTCTACTTTTTCTTCTACCCTAAAACCAATCAGACTTCTACAAAATCATGCAGTAAGAATTTTAGCCGGTATATTTCCAGGTATGTCTGTTCGAGAAATTTACCCAACTTTAAAAATTTTGCCGGCTGCAGGCCTTCGTGAGTTCTATGTATTGTGGTTTATTTTTGGACTGCAGCAGGATGTTCAGCCTCGTTGTTTTGGTGATTTATTGTCCATTAGGTCTACTGTTCATTCTCATGATACAAGGGGTAGCGCGGATTTCTGTGTACCTAGAGGTATATCTTCCCGTTCATGTTTTTCTGTTTTTTATAGAGGTACGTGGAAATGGAATAGTTTGAGTAGTGATATTAAGACTATTGGTGACCCCAATATTTTTAGAAAAATCATTAAGGAACTGCTCTTTGCTGAATATGAGTTTTGCCTGATAAATTGATTTATTTATTGTGGAGGTTTTGTTGATATGATGTTCCCAGAGGATGTATAATATATGAAATTATTTTGTATTTATTGTTTAGTGTGATGGTATTAGTGGTGTCGGTGGCCAAGTATTCTTTGTTTTATGGATTTTGTTTTCTCTACCTCCCCCACGGACAAGCTTTGCTTTTTAGGGGAGGCAGCAATAATTTTTTGTTGATATGTTTTTTTTTCAATAAATCCTTCTTCTTCTTCTTGAAGAGCGAGGTGTTGAGGAAAGGGCAACCACCCTCATATACGTAATAATTTCCGTTCGTTTTAAGTTTTAATGTTGCTCCTTACTTTCTGTTGAAAACTTATTTCTTATAACATATATAAACGAAGCCTCAACAGGTTAATCCTCAAACCGTGAAAAAAATACTAAGATTTTAAGCAACTAAAGAATACTATTCATTAGCTCAAACAGTTGCAAGCCATGGTGTTCAATTTTGCCCTTTTTGAATTGGGTCTCTCTCTCTACTGTTTCTAATATTATTAAGCTAAATTTCAAATATTAATGGCATTCCAACAGGTAAAAAAACGAACAACACAAAAAATATATACTAAAAAGGAAATAAAACAATTGCAATCCTTGCCACATATTTAACCCTCAAATTTGGGTAAAAACAGGAAATGCCCCAGCAGGCAAAACCAAGTTGCAAGGAATGAACAGTTTCAAATTTAAAAAAAAATGTTAACACAACCGTGAGAAATTGTTGATGATACTTCAGGTAAAGCAGCCCAAGAACTGCTTTATCAGGGGGTTAGGTGAATACCCCTCCTTTGCGTACATAACCGACCTACATCAAGATAAAGACGCCAAGACACTATTTGCAAAACTTATAAATGTAGTTTTATTTTCGTTAAAAAGAAATGTAGAAACAACAATCCATTCACCCCCATAATATTTGCACATTATTAACTTCTTTATTTCGTAACTGCGTAGCAACTCCTTGATCCAGTCAAGATGTTGAGAAGACATACAGAATTGCCACCATGAGGCTTGTATTCAACCGCACCAGTACCGACCTGTTCGTAGGTTGGGTATTTCCCCGCATATGGGACAAAAGGAAAAAATTTGTGTGAATTTTGATTTGGATCAAATCCTGAAAAACTTTCAGGGTAATAATTTGGGTAGCCATACACCCTTGCAAAGGCTGATTGATCAAGAACAAAGATAGGCTGAGCCCTGTAGCTCGGGGTTTGGTAGCTTGGGGTTTTATAGCTTGGAGTTTGATAATACTCAGGAATCACATAGACTGTTGGTTTTGTCTGAGCTGGTAAGGCTGATCGATAAAATGGATAGGGAATGAGGTTGGGGGTTTGTTGGTACTGTTGAGCAAATTGTTGGAACTGCTGCTGGCTTACTGGCTGAAACTGTTGCTTGGGTGCCGCTGGAATTCTACCCTCAGAAGATTCAGGTTTTCGCTGCTGGACCAATATTGCTTCGATTTTTTTAAGTTCATCCTCTGTTAGGGGTTCTTCTTTTAACAAACGTCCTTTTGAGTCGATCGTAATTATGCTGTATGTCCCTTCGTTGCCTAAAAAGAAAGAGCGCTATTAATAATTATGCAGGTTTGGGCTCTGTTGATCAAAAGGCATCATGAGACATTTTCTTTTTAATGATATTTATTTGTAACGAACTTTTTCAAACCAAACAACTTGTATCAATTAGCTTGACGTATTTTCTTTTATATTATTTGGCTTTTAAGATATTTATAAGTTCTTATTTTCCTAAATGCTTTATATCTTCTTTACTCACTGCCATAACAATTTTTGTAATGAAGCTGAGCCACTGCCAGTTTTAGCACATTTTACGTTTATACTTAAACAATATTTCTTGTCAAAACAGCTGGTCGTTGATTATCATTAAAAAAAAAAGGTACTGTTCTAATATCTGTACAACACGCGAGAGGTGAAGTTTGGTTTATGCTAATGAACTAAAACAAAATAGGATGAAAATATAATAGCTTATGAGCAAAATCAGGCAATATATTTGCACATTAGGGGGGTGGAGGTAAAGCTTAGCATATATTAAATACGTATCCTAACCTAACCTAAGCCCCCCTAAACCCTAAAAAACTAAAGTTTAAATATAAAAATAAGAAGTTTAAATATCCTAGAGTGAGAAACCCCTGAATACTTGTTTAAACAGCATTAGATAGGGTCAGATCTTTGCTTTTGTCGAGTGGATGCCTCTCGTGTTAAGGGTCACCAACTTTTTGGTCCATGAATATGTCCCCTGAGCATTCAAAAAATATGTCATTATTACCCGAAATTTGTCGGTATTTCGTCTAAAATATGTTTATAATGTGTCCATCTTGAAATCTAATAAGCTAGAGGTTATTTTTCTTATCACTTGGGATATTGACCAAAAGACGGTTCGGAAACCTCTTTCAAAGTGGCCAGTTAACGTCAAATATAATGAAAAAGAATCATTCAATACGAGCATAAAACTCATAAAAACGTGCAAACACTAAGAAATAACTTTTAGGTGCTTAAGGCTAATCTTCTAACAATAATTCCTCTTGAAAGGTATGGTCACCACGAGAGTCAGCATTCTCTCTTCCTTTGCTAGCTTTCCGTCAATAGGAGTATTTCTTGCGCATTTCAAAATGTATAATCCAGGATTCCAGCAACGTTCCAGAACGCCAAATTATTTGCTTCACGTGCATTAAACAACTATTCGTTTGCATTAGAAGACCATTTCGTAATTTGTTCTTGATCATAGTTGCAGCGGTAGCTGCATCCTAGTAAAGAACTAACCACAGCCCATAGTGACCAAAAGTTAAAAATGCGTTTTCCAAAAAAATGCCAAGGGAACAAAATTGCCATCTGAGACTGACTCAGGAATTTGACTCAGGCGATTTACAAAAAAAGCCTGAAACCCCTCGAAAATGGTGTCAGATCAAAACAAAAGGTTTACCATTGGAATCAGCATGGCCGAAAACCTCATACAGGGAGACTGCAGTCCCCCACCTTGAACAACAAGGACAATCACTTTTTTGCATCAGTAGCAATGATCTGTCTCCCGTTGTTTTTTTTTTCAACAGACCTAGCGGGCTACCAAAACATTATAGAGAGATGCCTAATGACTCATTCAAAACCTATTTCTCATATCTGCATGCTTTTTATAAATTCTGCCATCTGAAAGTAGCATCTGGCGCTAAAATGGCACTTTTTGTTCCATTTCGCAAGGGGCGGCACTAGTAAGCTACTAAAACATCGTAGACAGATCTTTTATAGCTCGTATAATAGAAATTGCTCCCATCTACGTCTTTCACATAAATTCCACCATCAGCAAGTTCCAAATGGCACTAAAAACAGCACATTTGGTGCCGTGTCTCAAGTGGAAAATCTGGGGCTATTGTGCTAACAGAACTTATATAAGTGATGTTTAATGGTTCATTTGAGAGCTATTGCTCATACATACGTGCTTTTTTATATCAATTTTATCAATCGTAAGTGCGATATAGCACTGAAAACAACAATGTTAGTTCCACTTCTTCAGTGGAAAAGCTCTGAAGTACAAAACAGGCACTATTGTAATAGTTATGTTCTGGAACCCTTAACTGGAGGTTTACAAGAACCCCTCACGTACACTCCCCCTCCCAGTCCCCTTAGTAAGTTTCATAATTCGTCTGCTCATCAGTAAGCCACTGAAACATTAGCAAGCTACTACACCATCGTAGATAGATGTTTAATGGCTCAATCAAAAGCTATTGCTTGTATTTACCACGTTTTTAAAAAGTTCTACCATCTATGAGATTTCACAGATTTTAATGTTAACTAGTTTCTGGGGAGACTTTGCAATTAACTCTTTGTTATGTTTGAAGCATTAGCTGTAACCTAGTAAAGAGCGAACCACAGCCCATAGTAACTAAAAGTTAAACATTTTTAATATGGTATATTTTCTTCTTTTTCCCCGGCCTAGTGGGTTACTAGAGTATCATAGAGAGATGCTTAAGAGCTTATTCAAAAGCTATTTCGCATATGTGCATGGTTTATATAAATTCCTCCATCTGCAAGTGCCATATGGCACGAAAAAAGACACTTTTTATGCCGTTTCTCAAGGGGTGGGGCTAGCGGGCTACCAGAATATCTTATTAGATTTTTGATAGATCATATAAAAATTATTGCTCATATCTACGTTCTTCCTATAAATACCACCATCTGCAAGTTCCAAATAGCACTAAAAATGACACTTTTGGTGCTATGTCTAAAGTGGAAAAGCTGAGGCTAGTGGGCAACCAGAACTTTTAGAGTGATGATAAATGGCTCTTTTGAAAACTTTTGCTCATATCTAAGTACTTTTTATCAATTTAACCATTCGCAAGTGAGATATAGCACTAAAAAAAGCACTTTTGGTGCCACTTCTTTAGTGGAAAATGTCGGAAGCATAAAACGGTATTATTGTAATAATTATGGTCCAAAACCCTTAACTAGAGGTTTGCAAGAACACCTTCCGCAAATTTCGCCTCCAGCCCCCTTAATAAGCTGCAAAATTGAAGTCCTGCAATCACCAATATATTAAATTACATTATTAGAGGCGTGGCTCTGTTAGTACAGCACTGGACTTCAAATTAAATTATCATGCGTTCGATTTCAGCTTGGATTTTTTTTTTCCAGCTTGGATTTGAAGGTTCATTTTAAACATATTACTCATATTTACGTGCTTTTTTTTATCAATTTTATGATCCAAAAGTGCCATATAGCACTAAAACGACACTTTTGGTACCACCTCTTAAGTGGAAGAGTTCGGAAGCACAAAATGGTACCATTGCATTAATTATGGTCCAAAGCCCTTAACTGGAGGTTTATAAGAACCCCTCACATATACTCCCCCAAGACCCTCGTAGTAATTTTCATAAATCGCCTACTCATCTTACAAGAAAAAATTGAGAAAATAAATTAACTAAAACTAAAAACTTTTCAACTAAAAATTTACCAAAAATTAAGCTTGAATGATCACCAGTTTCGTATTGAACCTTCAAACTTCACTCTGCGATGAAACCTGTGTGCTAGTTCTAATGAAGGTAATTGAAGGGAAGGGACGTCTTTGCCCCCTTAGTTTTTTGCTCCTGTCTAGGTTTTGAAAAACACCTTTTTTTGGTCATTTCATTAGAAAAGGCACTTTTTTCATTTAAAAAAAAGGGGGAAACAACCGAAAGTGCACTTTTTGGGAATGTGTTATCAAGTCAAATTTATAAAAAGCAATTAGGTTTGAATATAAGCTTTTAAATGAGCCTTTAGACAGCTCTCTTTTGTTATAGTAGCCTTCTAGTTTGTGCTAGTCAGTAGGTGATTTATAAACCCCTGTCTTCATTATGGCATTTTTAGGCGAAGTCAGCCGAGCAAAAAAAGCTTTTTGCTCATCGAAAAAGAAACATTTCTGAAAAACATATATTGTTTTGTGAAGTATGAGTAATGAACTTTATGTTATAGATTGAAAATTTTTCCTAGCTGTCAAGGTTGTTTCCAGTATTTTCTAGAGGTGTCTTGTCTCCCTTAGGTAGGTGATAAATAGAAATAAAATTAAAAATAAGTTTTCAACTGAGACTAAGGAGTGACATTAAAACTTAAAACGAACATACATTATTCCATATAAATAAAAAGGTCATGACAGCGTTGTTTCTACATTAAATTTTAGTAAAAAACGAGCAAAGATTAATTTAAAAACAAAGTTTTTCCGAGGGAAGTAAAGAGCGAAGTTGAAAATTAAAACGGACAAAAATTATTGATTCATAGGCTCTCTAATATATATCAATAAAACTAGCACAAATAAACCAACTAATTATGTTTCCCTATGCTTTTATGATTACACAAAACTAGCGCTTTACTGAAAACACAAAATAATATAGGAGTTTAGGTGCAGTAAAAGCAAACCAATTAAGGACACTTTTTATAGAATCAAAATATTATCAAAACCTTTTAGGATCAATCCCTTTTAAAATAAAGCAACAATCCTTTTTAAAACTGCCTTTATTTTTTTACGTTTAATTTGGTATCACCTCTGCACAATGGATCAGTTCAATGACTGGCTCTCGTTTTGGTTCTTAAAAGGACATGTCATGATTAGTTTGTACACAAGTTTGAATTAAGGCCATCTTGATAGTATTATGACTCTAGACTAGCTTTAGAATTTGTACCATAGCTTGAAATTCACTCTTGTATAGAGAGAAATAATACGATTGCCAGAGTCCATATTATGTCTTATTTGATCTTCATTTCAAGCAATGCTAAAGCATATTTCTTACAATTTATGACTGTATATTAGTCACTATTGGTATTATAGCTGGTGAGACAAAAATGCTATCTGATAAACTAATCCTATATTTCTGTATGCTGGTCAGTTACTTCGCAATTATTAAAAAATACTTAAATTTACGCTTATGTTTTTAAGATTATTTTAATTGTATAGCCTACTGAAAGTTACTGATACCACAACTGATATAATACTATGAAAAGCTTTATATATTTGTTTATTGTTTTCAGGCTACATACTCACTTTTGACTCCCAAATCAATATTCCTGTTTTTTATACTTGACTTTTGGGTTTTCAGTAAAGCGCTAGTTTTCTATAATCGTAAAAGCGCAAGAAAACATAATTAGTTGGTTTGTTTTTACTAGTTTTACTGATATATATTAGATAGGCTATGAGGTAATTATTTTTGTCCGTTTTAAGTTTCAACTTCGTTCTTTACTTCCCTCGGAAAAACTTTTTTTTTTTTAAATTAATAATACCAAGTATCGTAAATCATCTTTCAGCAGCTGCCGAAGACTGGACAGGCCACATAAAATCACAAAGTTCCTTGTATTTTCCTTGCCCCTCGGCACCTTACTTTTTCTTAAGGCAGATCAGAAAACTGACGGATTCGCTTCTGCAGTGGTTACACGAATAACATGTCTTTTTTCGCCAAAACTGGAGTTCCAAAGTTCGTCAAGATCACTTCGGGCCTTCTCTTGTTGAAATTCGGTTTCTTCGAGCAAGTGGGAAAACTGACCGGGAAGACACAATGCTGTAGTGCTTTCCCCCAAGGACAATTTCAGGATCCAAAAGCGACAATACTTTCAAGGTTTCGTCTTTGTGGTCAATTCTACTCCTGATTTGGTTCTACCATGTACGCTAAACAGTACTCCCTAAATTGTTCCATATTATAAAAGTAGGAACAATTTTTTTTAACTGGAAACTTTCCTCCCCATAAAATTTTCTAAACTTGAAACTTCTCACTTATCTGGAAACTTCCCTGCCCATGGCAAATTCTTCCCTTTGAAATTCCCCCAGCAGAAAACTCTCCCTCCCCCCACCACCCGCAAAATAAATTCATACTTCCAAATAACAAATAAAAAACGTAAGCAATGGGCAAATTCTATAACTTAAACCTTTCTTCAGGCCCCGTGGGGGAGGGGGGGTCGTGTTATATCTAAATGCATAGTTATTAGGCCTTTCGGCTACGCTGAGCAGAGTAGCTATCTCAAAATTTTGATCGGACGATTTTGAGAAAAAACGGGCCTGGGAGAAGACATAGTTGCCACATAATATTTTTGGTAACTTAAAAAGGGCACTAGAACTTTTAATTCCCCTTTGAATGAGCCGTGATCTTTCTTTTGGCCAAAAATACAAAATTCCACAATTTTTCAGATAGTAGCTTGAAACCTCTACAGTAGGGTTTTTTGATACGCTGAATCTAATAGAGTGATTTTCATTAAGATTCTATGACTTTTAGGGGTGTTGTACCCTTTTTTAGAAAATCAGGCAAATCTTTTCAGGTTCGTAGGCTTTGATGGGTATAACTAAACTTAATGACACTTTAATATTTGGAATCAGCAAAATACGTTAATTCTTTTGATATAGCCTGTCTATTAGTATCAAAATTTAGTTTTCTAGAGTTTCGGTTCTTATTGAGGAATCAAAACTTACAGTTTGCTACCACGAACTGTTTGATATTTTGGCTTTTGTTTTGATTCCAGACCATCAAGAATCCAAAGTTTTCATTTTGTTTCTTCTCGTTTTCAACTGATAGGTCATAATACCTGATACATGTAGGTCGATGTTTTAGTCTGGCTCTCGGAAGCCAGAAGTCAGTGTATACGAAGAAGGCACCAACTTGTATACTATCTTGACTGTGGCGAGTAAAATTAGGGTGAATAAAATCATTTACAGATGAAGTATTTTTAAGACATGTTCATAAAGTTTAATTCAGGAAAGAGCAAGCAACCCTGGAATATAGAACGTAAAAATACGTAAATTATAGTCTTAGAACTCATTCGGTGATGAGTGACATTCTTTTTACGAAAGTATTTTGTTTTATGTAATAAATTTGGAAAATGTGTCCACTTTTTATCCCAAATTTCTAAAATGTGTCCCTTTTTGCCCTATTATGTCATTATATCCCACCACTTTGTCGGATCCTTTCTGGAACCTCAACGTAAAACAAAGAATAATTGTATTTAAAAAAACGTTTTTGATTTTTACTTGATTAAAATTTCAAACATGTAAACCAATCAAATAGAATTTAGCTTTCGTTCTTTTTATTGGCTTGAAAAGTTTACACATAATATTAATAGAACCTAAACGGTTTTAAAAGGGCAGGGTTATATATATAAATACTTATATATGAATATATATATATATATATATATATATATATATATATATATATATATATATATATATATATATATATATATATATATATATATATATATATATATATATATATATATATATATATATATATATATATATATATATATATATATATATATATATATATATATATATATATATATATATATATATATATATATATATATATATATATATATATATATATATATAAGTAGTATCCCCATTTTGGACCCGAGCACAGCTCACCGCCTTCGGAACCCGGTCCGGACACCTTTAAAAAAAAATCCTCCATATTCTCTTAATACGTTTCACTACACAGATATCCTGCAGCACTATTGAAGTCTCTAGCCCCTTATATCCCCTTAATACGTTTCACGACACACATATCCCATCCTTAAGATGACACAAATATCCCAAAATTTCAACAATACAAATATCCCATCATTCCGACGAAACACATATCCAATCATTCCGACGACACACATATCCCATCATTCCGACGACACACATATCCTATCATTCCGAGCGCAGACATATCCTATCATTACGAGTGCCACGTGTCCCAATGTGCCATTAGAGTTGCTAGTCCCTCGTATCCACAAGTTATTTGCATAATCAATTTCTCAATTGGATTTTTGGTAAAAGTTATCAGTGATTTGTTTTCGAGCACCTTCTTAGCGTCATTCCGAGAATATGCATACCTTGGTGATTTGAGATGCTTGCTGGACAGACATATTCTTTTGATGGTTAATGAGACTTGTTTTGATCTCCAAAAAATTGTAATGACTACAACCGAGTAGGTATCCTTTTTGTAATGCAATTGTTCTGAGCACATCGGTTTTTCCATTACCGTGGCTTGCAAATGAGTTTGGGTCACAAGACTCCCATCCAGGATCCCAAGTCTCCCTCCAGGGCCCAATTCCCCCTCCCGAGTTTTTGCCCACCTAAATTTTTATTGAACTTTTCCAAAAGAATTTTCAACTTTTTTTACATGTCTTAAAATGACATAAAATGTACTTAAAAACAAAAGATATTCACTTGTGATATTTTCGAAACGAAGAAATGAAGATGATATAGATGTTACCCATGCTTTTTCTTATGAGAAAAATAATGTTTGTAGTAATATTTTTTTCTTATTTTGACAGAATTTTTTGGACAGAATTTTTTGGGACTTAGGATTTTTAAAAATGTTGCTTATTATTGCGGTATGCATAAAGTCAAAATTAATAAAGTCCTATATATTTTAAGCGATGGTACGACAGCTCTAAAAGGGAAATGATGCAATAAAGCCTTTTGAAAGTATTGCTTGGTATTGGGATATGCATAAAGCCGAAATCAATAAAGTCTTATACAGTTTAAGCTATGATAAAACAGCCCTATTCGGGAAATGATGCAATAAATTATTTTGAAATGTATCGTTTAGTATAGGGGTATGCATGAAGTCGAAATTAATAAAGGCGTATATATTTTAAGCGATGATACAACAGCCCATCGAGGGAAATGATCCTATGGTAAAAGAATGGCACGTTACTTAACTGAGCCAACATGTCATTGCTGAAATTCTGTTCTTAGAAATAAATTGTTTCTGGGACACTGGCCAACTGGTGTTAAGTGCCACTACATCGTAACAAGACCTTTGTGCAATCGATTTCTCATTTGGATAGTAAGTGCAGTCAGTTATTTGTTTCCGGGCGCCTTTTTTGGTATCATCCCAAGAATATGCATAACACGATGATTTGAGCTGCTTTCAGGACAGAAATAATGTTTTGATGGTTAATTAAACTTATTTCGGTCTCTAAAAACTGTAATGACTACAACCGGGCAGGTATCATTTTTGTAATTTAATGGTTCCGAGCACTGATTACTGAATATCGATATTGATTATTGATAATTGATTACTGGTTATATAATATCAGTTATTGATTATCGATTAATGAATATGGATTATTGATTATTTATTATGGATAATACTTTTTTTTGTCTTTTTTGGAACCTAGAATTTATTTGGACTTCGAATTATTTTGGGAATTCAAATTTTTGAACTTGAATTTTTTAGAACTTAGAATTATTTTGGGACTAGAGCCTTTAAACTTAGACGATGAAGCTTTTTGAGCTAGAGAAAATCTTGAATCAAGAATTGTACTATAACCGGGCATGTATTATTTTTGTAATATCATGGTTCTGAACACTGATTATTGATTATTGCTATTGATTATTAATAATTGATTAGTGGTTATTGATTTTCGATTATTGATTATGGATAACGGTTTTTTGTTTTTGTAGGAACCTAGAATTTTTTGCACTTAGATATTTTTTGGAACTTAGAATTATTTTGGGACTAGAATTTTTTGAACTTAGATGATGTTACATGCTAGAAAAAAACTTGAATCATGGATTATACCCTGAGTATCTGTAAAAAGTATCTGTATGCATAAGTAAAAAAGCACTTATGCACAGAACAAACTCAGCTAGTTGATAAATTCCAATTCTTTTAATTGGTGACTGAG
This sequence comes from Artemia sp. Qi Xiang Cuo, assembly GCF_049724085.1. Lineage (NCBI taxonomy): Eukaryota > Metazoa > Arthropoda > Branchiopoda > Anostraca > Artemiidae > Artemia > Artemia sp. Qi Xiang Cuo. Next base: position 12,109,412 of record NC_142812.1, on the reverse strand, counting down.
TATCAAACATTAATAAATAAGTACTTTTGCATTGAAAAACTCGCCTACTTGGTAAATTCAAAGTCTTTTAATTGGTGACTGAGCATCACAAATTATTAAAAAAAGAACTTTTGTATAGAACTAACGCAGCTACTTGGTAAATTCAATGTCTTTTAATTGGTGACTGAGCATAAAGAATTAATAAAAAAGTACTGTTGCATAGAATAAACTCAGCTAGTTGGTATATTTCAAGTCTTTTAATTTTGTAACTAAGAATAAGAAATTAATAAAAAAAAGTAAATATGCATAGAACAAACTCAGCTACTTGGTAAATTCAAGGTCTTTTAATTCGTGACTGAGTATCAAAAATTTAAAAAATAAAAGCACTTTAGCATAGAACAAACACAGCTACTTGGTAAATTCCAAGTCTTTTAATTGGTGACTGAGTATCAAAAATTGATAAAAAAAAGGGCTTTTGCACAGAACAAATTCAGCTACTTGGTAAATTCTGAATCTTTTAATCTATGACTGAGTATGAAGAATTAATAAAAAACTTCTTTTACATAGAACAAACTCAGCTACCTGGTAAATTCCAAATTTTTTGTTTGGTGACTGAGTATCAAAAATTAATAAAAAAAAGTACTTTTGCACAGAACAAACTCATCTACTTGGTAAAATCCAAGTGTTTTAATTGGTGACTGAGTATCAAGATTAATAAAAAAGCACTTTTACATAGATAAAACTCAGTTACTTTGTAAATCCAAGTCTTTTAATAGGTAAGTTGAGCATCAAAAATTAATAAAAAATCACTTTTGCTTAGAACAAACTCAGCTACTTAGTAAATTCCAAGTGTTTTAATTGATGACTGAGTATTAAAATTAATAAAAAATTACTTTTTCATAGAACAATCACAGCTACCCAAATCTTTTAGTTGTTGACTCAGCATCAAAAATTAACAATAAAAAAAAACTTTTGCTTAGAACAACCGAGAATGTTTTTTTTTGAACTTAGATGATGTTAGATGCTAGAAAGAAGCCTGAATCAAGGAACGTACGCTGAGCATCAAAATATAATAAAAAATACCTTTGCATACAACAAACTCAGCTACAAGGTAAATTCCAATTCTTTTAATTGGCGAGAGTATCAAAAATGATAAAAAAAGCACTTTTGCATATAATAAATTACTTTTGCATAGAACAAACTCAGCTACTTGGTAAATTCCCAGTCTTTTATTTGGTGCCTGAGTATCGAAAATTAATAAAAAATACTTTTGCATAGAAAAACTCAACTACTTGGTAAACTCTAAGTCATTTTCATTGGTGACTGAGTATACAAAATTAAAAAAATTAAGCAATTTTGAATAAAGCAAACTCAGTTACTTGGTAAATTCCCAGTCATTTAATTGGTGAATGAGCATCAAAAATTAATAAAAAAGCACTTTTGCATAAAACAAACTCAGCTGCTTGGTAAATTCCAAGTCATTTAATTGGTGACTAAGTATAAAAAATTAATGAAAAAGTACTTTTGCATAGAACAAACTCAGCTGCTTGGTAAGTTTTAGGTCTTTTAATTGATGACGGAATATAAAAATTAATAAAAAATACTTTTGCATAGAACAAATTCAGCTACTTGGTAAATTACAGGTCTTTTAATTGATAACTAAGTGTAGAAAATTAATTAAAAAGTACTATTGCACAGAAGAAACTCAGCTAGTTGGTAAATCCCAAGTCTTTTAATTGGTGACTGAGTATCAAAAAACAAAAAAAAACACTTTTGCATAGAAGAAACTCACCTACTTGGTAAATCCCAAGTAGTTTAATTGGTGACTGAGCATCAAAAATTAACAAAAAAATACTTTTGCATTGAAAATAAACTCATCTACTTGGTAAACTCCAAGTCATTTTAATTGGTGACTGAGTATAATAAAAAAAAGAATAAAAATCACTTTTGCAAGAACAAACTCAGCTACATGGTAAATCCCAAGTCTTTTAATTGGTGACTGAGTATCAAAATTAATAAAACAAGCACTTTTACTTAAAACAAACTCAGTAAATTCAAGCAATCTCAAACTTAGTAAATTATAAGCCTTTTAATTGGTGTATGAGTATCAAAATTAATAAGAAAGAACTTTTGCATAGAACAATATCATCTAATTGGTAAAGTCCTTGGTAAAGATTTGGAATTTACCTAGTAGCTGAGTTTGTCCTATGCGAAGTAAATTTGTTATATGCAAAAGTGCTTTTTTATTAATTTTTGATACTCACGATACATTTCTTGATTCAAGCTTCTTTCTAGCATATAACATCATTTAAGTTCAAAAAATAATTCTAGTATAATAATAAAAAAAAAAAAAGTCAGTCAGTATTTAAATGATTTGGGTAGCTGAGTTTGTTCTTTGCACAGGTACTTTTTATTTAATTTTTGATACTCAGACACAAATTAAAAGATATGGAATTTACCATGTAGCTGAGTTTGTTCTATGCAAAAGTGATTTTCATTCTTTTTTTATACTCAGTCGCTAATTAAAATGATTTGGAGTTTACCAAGCAGTTGAGCTTATTTTCAATGCAAAAGTATTTTTTTTATTAATTTTTGATACTCAGTCACCAATTAAAATACTTGAGATTTACCAAATAGGTGAGTTTCTTCTATGCAAAAGTGTTATTTTCTTTTTTGATACTCAGTCACCAATTTGAAAGACTTGGGATTTACCAACTAGCTGAGTTTGTTCTGTACAAAAGTACTTTTTAATTAATTTTTTGTACTTAGTCATCAATTAAAAGACCTGTAATTTACCAATTAGCTAAATTTGTTCTAAGTAAAAGTATTTTTTATTAATTTTTATATTTCGTCATCAATTAAAAGACCTAAAACTTACCAAGTAGCTGAATTTGTCCTATGCAAAAGTGCTTTTTTTATTAATTTTTATACTCAGTCACCAATTAAAAGATTTGGAATTTACCAAGTAGCCAGAACTAATCGTTGAAGTTTCCAAAATCTTTGCCACTTCAAAAGAAGTAGAAAAGTCGTATAAATACGTAGTTTATGGTGTTGACACCGGTATACCAATATAGGAACTTACAGCTGAACTAATTGATTCTTCGGGTCATCCCGTCCAACCAACAACAGCCACAAGACTCAGCTTGAAAAATGATGGTAATCTTATACCCAGTCGCTCAGGGCTCATTGTATTGAAAAACAAGTTACTAAGAGAAGTTTTTTGTATGGTATGGCCCTTCGCCGTAAGTCCTATAAAAACCAAAGCCCTTACAATGCACAATTTGCCTTTCTCGTGGTCATAGCAAAAATAATTGTAAACAGTCACCCCAATCATGTCGAAAATGTGGTTAACCTAGCCACGTTACAGAAAATTGCACCGAGAAAGACACCTACTGTGAAAATTGTAATAATAAGGGGCACACAGCAATTGAGAAGCAGCTTTGTCCGGCCTATAACAAGAGAGCCGAGATCCTCCAAACACCTGTGAGATTGAACTTGCCCTACTCCGTCGTAGCCTAGACAACCAACTCCAAGTCGACCCATAAATAGCCAAACTGAAGTTTCAAAGAACCAGAGGGAACAGGTCCCACCCCCAAGAGATAAAGGCTTCTCATTTACCCAATGCTCCACTCAATTTCCTCTACTTGACGCCAAATCGCAGCCTTCTTCTTCCCAACTTCCAGTTTTATTGCATCCACACGTTATTCATCATTATAATCAAGAATGGCAAAGGTTAGCCAATTACCTCGCAGTTTCCAATCTTATCGAGGTTGGCAGTAAACCAGTTGAACTGAACTATATCCTTAAAAAAAGGCCATTACTACGCTCCTAGGAGAGGAAATCTGGCAAAAAGCTAAAGGCATGGAATACCATTCTATTAAATATTTTCTAAGATTCCAACTACTTCCAAATCCCCCAGAAATTTGCAAGAATCACAAGCACCTGAAACGATGGTAGAAGCCCCAAGCCATAGAAAAAAAAAAGAAAAAAGAAAAAGCCGACCAACACAGTAACACAGAAATTAACGACCCCTCACGAAGTCTCTTCGGGCGAGGATGATGTTCAAACCAAAATCCAAGCGAGAAGATACCCAACAAGAATGCCTGATGACTAATTAATGTTTGACTTTTCGTTTTTAACTAATTTATCCCTTTCTAATAACATTGCTTTTAATTATTCCGATATAGAAAGTAACCAGCATGCCAACTCTTTAAGCAGTCCCGATGGTACCTTAACTCTTGCTAGTTGTAAATACTTTGATATTCTCAATTTTGCTACCAATGTGAAGCCAAAACTAGTCAATAATAATTCCCTTAATGTTCTTTGTTTTAACATCAGAAGCATCCGGGATAAGTGGCTCAAATTTAAAGATTTAATTTCATTCCATGGTGGTGTCTGCCCTTTTGACGTAATAGGACTAACAGAGACATGGCTTTCCGATAATGATGACATCAGTGATTTTTTACTCCCTGGTTAGCAAATAATCCATATGCCCAGGAGATTGACAAAGTGTTCTGGGGGTATCTCACTTTACATCCGTTCGAACATAAATTTTACCAGGCTACCAGAATGCGAATCTGTTTTCTCTACACAAATAAATCTCAGATGTATTTATTCGATAATTGTTAACATAGTTATGGGCCAAAATTCCTATATAATATCCTTGCTTTATAAACCTCCCCCATTTCCGACCTTCTGTTTTTGTAATCTGTTTGATGATTTCTCTAATTTCATTAATCTACCCCAGAAAAGGGCAATAGTGTAACCTACTCAATGTTGGTAAAAATATTAAATCTGATACTTTTTTTGAATCAGTAACCGCGAGTGGTCTTCTATCCACAATTTTTTCCCCAGTAGAGTTGACCCTGTGAGATCAACTTCAACATTAATTGATTTCATTGTTGTATCCACTTCCCCGGGAAATGACCTGTCCTAAAATATAATATTTTCGGAGCTGTCAGACCATTTTCCTATTTACTTGTCCCTACCTTCGCAAACACTACCTCTACGCTCTAGAATTAATATCCCAACACCTACTAGAAATTACAGCTCTGAAAATATAACCAATTTTATCGATTGCCTAAGAACCACTGACTGGTCCGATGTTTTAAATTGTCAAGAGGTAAATTCTGCCACAAATGGTTTTGCACAAAGGCTAAGTGAGATTATCCATCCAACTTTCCCTATTTGTAAACCAAACAGGAAAACTATCCTTACATGCCCCTGGATGTCATATAGACTCATTGTCTCCTTATGTCGTAAAAACAAATTATATAAGTCAGCCTGTAAGACCAGTAGTGATATTGACCTATCAAATTCTAAAAACTATACAAAATTATACACTAAACTCATCCGTGAAGCGAAGAAAATTATTAATATACAAAAACTCTCAATTGCAAAGGAAACCTGAAAAAAAGATTTGGTTCACCATTAATGACATTAAATAAAAAAAACAAGTGATTTTTAACTGAAAGTAAGGAGCGACTTTAAAACTTAAAACGAACAGAAATTATTCCGTATATGAAAGGGGCTGTCCCCTGCTCAACGCCGCGCTCTTTACGCTAAAGTTTTTCATTGTTTAAAAAAATAGAGTTGTGAGAAAGTCAAACTTTAGCGTAATTAGCGAGGCGTTGAGGAGGGGACAGCCCCTTTCATATACGCAATAATTTCTGTTCGTTTTATGTTTTAACGTCGTTCCTTACTTTCAGTTTAAAAACCTTATTTTTTTTATTTAATTTTTGAACGTTTTTGAATTAATGCAGGTTTTCATTTTGGCTCACCGTACATGAATAATTAAAACAAATTTGCATATTAATTTTACTTTTATTTGGTTAAATGGCTTTCTCAAAACTTGTTTGATTTTATTTACGAACGTTTTTATTAGTAATAAATATACGTAACTTATGAATTAACTTACGTAACGAACTCCTGTATTCATATATTAATAATCCGTATATTAGGGGGTTCGCCCCCTAGTCAATACCATGCTCTTTAAGCTAAAGTTCGAATTTTGTTCCTATTCTTTAAAAATTACCGCTTAATCACAATGGCCGTTAATTAGAATAAATAACTCTTATGAAAGTACTAAAAAATCTTTGGCTTAAAGAGCAAGGTATTGCCTAGGGGGTGAACCCAATCATATATGTAATATTTTCCGTTCGTTTTAAGTTTTGATGTTGCTGTTTACTTTCAGTTGAAAAACTTGTTTTTTTATATTTAATTTCTGATCTTTTTTTAAATAATACTGGGAAATCCGGCGTCCCCTTCATAGTAATGTCCCTTCCCCCATGAAAACTTCCTTCATGGAAAAATCCTCCCACATAAGTCCCGACCCCCCCCCCCCACTACCAGAAAAAATCCCCCTGAAAACGTCTGTATACTTCCCAACAACCAATACTACATGTTAACATTGGGTAAAGTTCACAACTTTCAGCCCTCCCCCTGGGTACTTCGGGGGATTAAATCATCCTAAAAGACATACTTATCATATTTTCGAAGATGCTGAACAAAATGGCTATCTCAAAATTTTGATCGGGTGACTTTGGGAAAAAATGAGCGTGGGAGGGGGCCTAGTTTACCTCCATTTTTTTTGGTCGCTTATAAAGGGCACTAGAAATTTTAATTTCCGTTCAAATGAGCCCTCCCACGATATTCTAGGACCACTGGGTCGATACGATCACCCCTGGGAAAAAACAAATAAACACGCATCCGTGATCTTTCTTCTGGCATAAAATACAAAATTCCACATTTTTGTAGATAGGAGCTTGAAACCTCTACAGCAGGGTTCTCTGATACGCTCAATCTGATGATGCGATTTTCATTAAGGTTCTATAGCTTTTAGGGGGTTTTTCCCCCTTTTTTCCAAAATCAGCCAAATTTTCTCAGTTGCTTAACTTTTGATGGGTAGGACTAAACTTGATGAAACTTGTATATTTGAAATCAGCATTAAAATCTGATTCTTTTGATGTATATATTGGTATCAAAATACCGTTTTCTAGAGTTTCGGTTACTATTGAGCCAGGTCGCTCCTTACTTACAGTTCGTCACCACGAACTGTTTGTTACTCTCAAAAAATAGAAAATCAAAGTCTATACCTATTCACCTTAAATACACAAATGGCAGATTAATTGACCCTTTACATGCACCTGACGCATTTAATAATTTTTTTTCTAATGCTCCTCATACTGGCTCCCGCTCCTCCTTACAGGCTGTACTCCCTTGCTTCAATTCTAGATCCATATTTTTCTGCCCAACTGATAGCAATGAAGTACTCCATATCACCGGTTCTCTCCCTAATAGTTTTACACCTGACTGTCTTGGATTAAGTAATAAGCTCCTGAAGACCATGTCTCGTTTTGTTTACGAGCCCATCAAGCACATTGCCAACCTGTCTTTAACCCGCGGAGTTTTCCCTGATTTACTAAAGTCAGCCATTGTTATTCCAGTTCTTAAAAAGGGCGATCCAACTGAGATAGGTAATTATCGTCCAATCTCAATTCTTCCTGTTATATCCAAAGTACTCGAGAGAATCATCTTCAGACGTGTATCCCTCTCTGTTTGGCAGTCTGCACTCCGTTTCCTTGATTTCTCCTTACCAATATGACTTTCGGCCGATATTTTCAACTTCTCATGCTCTAATTGACGCCACACAGTTCATGCGCTCACAACTCAACCTTAAAAAAAACTGTATTTGGCTTATTTTTGGATTTCTCTAAGGCCTTTGACACGGTCGATCATAGTATTTTAATAAGTAAACTAAATAGTTACGGTATTCGTGGTATTCCCCTCTCTTGGTTTTATTCTTATCTATCTGGAAAGGTACAGAGTGTGAGCTTAGGTGGAGTATCCTTTCAGCCCTTACCTGTTCGGAGGGGTGTCCCGCAAGGCTCTGTTTTAGGCCCGATTTTATTTCTCCTATACATCAATGATCTTGTTATGGACCTAGGCCCTTCAGTGTATCCTGTACTATTTGGTGATGCAGCAACTTCTTCATCACTGGCACCAATTTAACATCGGCAATAACCTCTGCCCATGTCCTTCTGAACAGAGTCCAGGCGTGGTGCCTTAGGAATAGCATGACCATTAATAGCAAAAAAAGTCAAGTAGTATTATTCAGAACCCTCCTAAAACAAAGACGTAATCCAACCTGCTCTTGGTCTCAAGAACTCCTACGACATCCTCCCGCAAGTGGAGGCTGCCAAGTTTCTTGGTGTATTTGTTGACTCATGCTTGTCATTCTCTAATCATATTTCTTACATCACAGCAATAATTTTGAGAAAAGTAGCTGTGATTAACCGTGTGAATTATTTTCTTCCTCCTGACATCCTAGTAACCCTCTATTATTCTTTTATTTTCCCTTACTTTTCTTATTGCGGATTAGTTTGGGGAAATACAAACCGGTCCTTCATTAAAAAACACAAATGTGCCCAAAACCCTGCCATTAAAGCCGTTTTTCGGCTTCCTCGTCTGTATACAACCCGTGATTTGTACTCAGATTTGGGTAAGCCCCACTAGATCAAATCTTACAAAAACGAAACTTATCGCTTGCTTACTCTGGTTTCCACAATAATCTTCCTCCTCAACTACTTACCTATTATAATATTAATAATTCAGAAGCCCACTGTCTCCGTTCATCCATTAGAGCCTTTATAATTCCTAAATACTTTTCTAGTGCTGCCCAGCAATCTCCCATTTACAAATCTATTGTTCAATAGAACAAAATACCCTCAAGTATTGAGCTAGCCACAAGTTTCTGCACGCCGTAAAACAATATGACATAACCTGATAATATAATTTAATCTTTCAACTTTTAACCAATTTGCTTTAATTACCCATGTTTTATTCTTCTATCTTTTTTTTCAGTGTTATTTTATTTTTTTTTTTTTTTTTTGGTGCTTAACCAGTTCTCTTCTAGGATCTTTATTGTTATTGATGTTTGTTTTATGTTTTTATTCCAATAATAAACTGAATTGAAGTTGAATTCCTTTTCAGTGAAGCGCCAATGACGGAGTAGGCTTTTGGTTTTTATTTACAGTTAAGGAAGGGGGCAGTATCCAAACTCTTGTTTGTAGTGAAACTATATTCGTCTTGAACAGCTTTAGAAAGAACTAATAAATTAAACTGAATATTGGATGTATAAAGATATTAATTGCTGAAAGCTCATCAGTTCAACATTTTACGGTAATTTTAATGTTTATTTTCAATTTTTGAGTGCAAAAGAAAGTATTTGTTATAAAAATTGGTTTTCAGTAAAGCGCCAATGACGCAATAGGTTTTAGAATTTTACTGTGAGAGAAGGAGGCGATACCCAAACTCTTGTTTGTACTGATTTTTGTTCGTTTTAAGCTTGATTTTCATATTCAATTCAAGTTTCACTCGTTTTAAGATTTATTTATTCATTTACATTAATATCTATTAAATATTTGTTTGCGTTGATTGTTTATTTAATTTCTGTTTGTTTTAAGTTTCATTTATACTTCAATAGCAAAATATTTTTTTTTCGTTTTTAGCTTGATTTTCATATTCAATCTAAGCATTACTCGGTTCAAGATCTATTTATTCAATTATATTATTGCTTGTTTTATGTTTTTGCTATGATTGTTTATTTAATTCCTGCTCGTTTTGTGTTTCATTTATTCTTTAATAGTAATTTCTGGTCGTTTTGAGTTTGAATTTTAAAAGGTATTTGTATCTGCTGAGCTTAAATTTAAAATGGCCTTTACTTTGCTTTGAAAAACTTATTTTTTGGAAATTTTTTTTTTTGTTAATAAATAATAAAACATTGGAGCCGTATGGCCTTTACTATAAGCAACGCTATAGCGTTGCTTCTGATTCACTGAAAATATTTTGATGAATTTTCCTTTTTATTTTATATAGGTTGGATGTTCAACAGTATGACAGCACTACCTATGAGCAAAACATAAATTTTTGAGGCGTGACACAACATACTAATGGAATATTGACGCGACATATGTTTATATATTACACAGAATCTTGCCAGACAAAATAACATTTATTATGAAATTTTGATTAGCCTACTGAGAATATAACTCTTTATGATAAGCTTATGAAGAATAAACTATAAAATAATAGAAAGAAAATAAAGAAATAAAAACAGTATAATGCGTTTAGCTCTAACTGTTAACACGGATTGCAAACTTCGCATATGAAATTTATACAAACAAGCTTTTTATTGCACCATAAAGAAACTGGTTAGTGCTTTTTTTTTTTTTTTTGTTCTATGTGGTAAGGAGTTCATTGGCTTAAGGTTGCCATAACATGTTTCGTAACTGTCGGATGCATACCCAAATCTGAGATGCATACCCACCTGTCATTTTCTACACCAGTTTACTCTTAGAATACAAATAGCAATATCGTGATTGTTCATTTTCCTGCTAATTGAAGGAGCTATACACTACGTCGCATCCTGTACACTAAGCAACTACAAAAATTGTTCTGCATATCTGTTACAAAAAAAGAAAAAATCATTATTAATGAAAACCGTGATTCAAATGAAACTTAAGTGATCATTTTGGATACATGACCAACAAAAAGATTTTTTCGGCGGGGGGGGGGGGGGGGTACGCACAACTAACTAAGATAAAGCATAACAAATTGCTTATATTAAATTTTGTTATGTTTTTACGAATCGGACAAACACTTTGGAGTGGGGGTCAAACCCCCCAACCCCCCTCCACTGTATACGGCCTTGCACAAGGCTAATCAAGGTTTGCAAGTAAGAATGGGGAAAAAGAATAAAAGGTTAACACAAATAAACCAAGAAATATTAAGGGCAGAAATTTTAGATTGAAATTTGTGCTGTAAAAAACTAAGGCTCTTTTAATTTGGTTTTCAGTGACTTTGCTTTATTAAACTCTTCTATTCCGCTGAGGATGGCTATTGTTTATATAGACAGAATGCTTATGTCTTATGTAATCACTGTCTTTGGAAACAAGTCTTCCGCATAACTTTTCGTGTTTTATTCCTGTACACCTCAGGTTTAGAGGAATTAGAGGTTTAGAGGTTACAGTGACGGAAAATCACAGGCTGAAAGTCGAATTCACAAACTGCATACAGTACAAAAGCCTTTTTGCTTAACATATCTTTGTGATAAGCAAGGAAGTCTTGTTCAATTTGGGAAAACGTAAATTTCAAATTTTGACAAAAAAAGATGTTGTAGAGGATGCATTGTAAGTACTCTTTTAAGACCCGAGGTGGAATTGAACCGCATTTGGAAGGTTTGGAGACATAAGGTTGTGTATCTATAAAACATAGCAAAAGATAACATCTTTTGATAGAGGTTGTCAAGGGATGTCTTTTGAACAAGAAATTGCTCTGAAATTTACCAGATCGATTAAAGCTGACCATTCCTTGAATGGTCAGCTTTGGTCAGCCTTGAAAGGAATGACCATTCCTTGACAAAAGGATGTAAAATGGCCAATGACTGTTCAGTTGACAAGAATCTACGAGTCAGAAAAAAGTTTATAGTTTTAAAGGCCTTTGGGATAGGCCTAAATAAACTATGTGAAACAGGCATTAGTGGTGGCTTTAATGCTTTAACTTTGGCCTTACCTCAGGTTCAAGCGTTAAAAATTGGAAACTGGTCCAACTTAATGGATTCCCTTAAATTATGGAAAACAATGTTTTCTTTGTCGGGGGAAATGGAGCCATGAACTTTAGTAACGCTTTTTTTTCTTGGAAATAGTTTTGAAAGAAGGTTTCAATTTTATATGGTAATTTTGAGCCAATGTCTGGGGGGTAAATATCCCTTCCATTAGCTTCGCCTCCTAGGTTCTGTCTTGTCTCTTGCTTAATTGTTGAAGTCACTAGTTCTCATGCGATCATTTAGTATCTTTTTAACTAACGGTGTTTTAAATATAATCAGAAGACTTTAATCATTTTATTAAGAGAATAGAAATTCACCAACCTTCGGTTAACTTTTCTGGAGAAGCAAAAACAGGGGTGTCTAAGTTAAAACGATATTCGGGGTTCTCAAAAGCCAAGGAAATGCCGACAATAGAGGCTACCACCAAAATCTATAAAAGAAAGAAGACATTAGATATTTCGATATTTATATGTGCTAAAGAAGATAAAACAAGTGGATACAAGTGGCGAAGTTACGGCAAGATGGCTACTACAATCTATTGGGACTGTTCTGACAAAAAATTAAAATTCTGAGATTTGACAGAGCTGAGTAGTATAGTCTGTTAAAGCAAAGGATGCAATGTTCTCGACAGCCAGAGAAATGAAACCAACCTGAAGAATTGGACGGTACATTTTAAGCTTTAAAACAGAAATACTTTTTGAGGAAGAGGAGTATTGTTATGGAAAATATGTCAGGGAAAATATGCCAAATTTGTTAAAATGACAAAAATAGGGGCATGGTTTAAACAGTAAAACTCAAACGGTAAAACGGCACTGTTTAAACGGTAAAGTTCAACGGTAAAACGGTACTGTTCAAACGGTAAAACTCAACGATAAAACGGGAAAACGGTAAAATTCATGAAAATTTACAATGGTTCTGGCCCCCTAAGTCATTTACGAGTGTGCCTGAACTTGAGGTTTCAGTTACTAAGAGATGATAATTTTACTTCAATAAGCTATAGGCCTATACCATTTTCACTAGTACAAAAGTCATTTTCATTACTAGCTAACCTTCTCCGCAAAAAAAAAAAATTTACTTTTAGGAAGTGTTAACTCAGCAGTTTTGTCCTTTGTTCTGATACTAGATGTGGAACTATAAACATAACTAGCTGAATAAGCAGAGGGGCCATTTCAGCTACGGAGCTAACAGCCTGAGGCACTAAAACTTACCTATGCAATACAGATGATACACCCTTGTTTGGGCACTACTAAATTAGAGCAATGAATTCAGGTCGTACTATTTAATATAGCGAGCGCAAAGAGTTTAGAACAGTGGTTCAATAACGCAAATAAAGTAAAAAAAAACAGTAATTTTTCTAACAATGAGTGGCAGTGTAAGAAAAAGATAACAAAATATCCTCTGATCCCATCAGTTGAAATTCAATGGTCAATTGAGTCAAACACTCGATTTTGTCACTTTATTACTCAAAAACGTCAAATATGATATTTAATTATAAGGGAGATGATTATATATAAAATAAAACATTGTCATAGTGATTATTATCATACAAAAAAAACGTTAAAATTGCTTACAAATCTAAAGTAGAAAAAACAATATATATATATATATATATATATATATATATATATATATATATATATATATATATATATATATATATATATATATATATATATATATATATATATATATATATATATATATATATATATATATATATATATATATATATATATATATATATATATATATATATATGTGTGTGTGTGTGTTGGTACTTGTCTTATATAAAAAACACTCAAGAAGTGGTTTGATTAATGCTGATGAAAAAAAGAATATGATGAAAATAGAATACTTTAGCCATTTGTCAATTATTAAATTGGGAGCTTTGGCGTCGGCTTACTGTCTAAAAGACAAAGAAAATTTCATTTGAAACTGAACTCAAAATTTCATCTGAAATCTGATTCAGTATTGAATCAGAGTTCATGGTGTGAAGACCTCTTTTTATATTTTGACCAAAGGATTATATTTTGTTTAAACGGATTATTTTGCTGAGTGAGAACTCCCTTGGGAACTGTGGATACTTTGGATTTTCATAGTAATATTTTTATGATTAGTGACCTATATTGGAGAATAATAGAATCAGAATAATATCACTTGCCCTCGGTGCAGGTTTGAAATGTCTGAAAAGCTAGTTTGGAATGCGATCGTGAACTTTATGATAAGAGCAATAAAGGCAGGAAATCAGAGTGTTGAAATTGCTAAAAAGACAATTCAATTTTTCAAAGAAGACGATATTAGTGAGGCAAAAAATATTAATCTTCCTACATTTGTCCTCATTTCCCTCAGCAGGTAGAACCCGCTGAGGTCCCCTATGTTCATGGCAAAGTGTCCACAGTTATTACTAGACAAATGACCCAGATCTACAACAAGTTAGATGCGTTTATGAATCCTGAAAATTCAGGTATGCCCTACCTGGCCCCTACTATTGGATCTACCTGAAAAGCCATCGTATGCAGTTATAGTAAAAAATCCCCCTCGTGACCGAGACAAGCCTGGTTTCAGAAAAAAATTTCTTGGAAAGGTATGTGGGAATACTTGTGATAAAATTGTTGAGCTAAAGCCGAATAATGAAAACTGGCGTGTCGTCACTGCCTCAAAAGCAGATGCAGAAGCTGTGCTACAGGCTCTTGTGAGCGGTAGCCCGTACGTCAAGGCCAAGATTAAAAGTAGTGCCTACTTCGGAATCATTAGAGGTATCTCGGTTGATTTTCTAGACGATTATATACGAACCCTATTTCTTAAATGCATTATTGCCAAGCAAATTGGTCACTTCCGTTCGTTCAAGTTACAGTTCAAGTCAAAAACTTATCTAATGAATGTGATAGCGAATCTGCAAGCTATTGGTCTTGAGAAAATTTGGGCTTCTGAATTTTTATTTCTTCCTCCAAGGTGCTACAAATGTCAAGCCTATGGGCATATTTCTGGCACGTGCAAGAACTCTTGTATTTGTTGAGTTTGCGGCGAAGAAGGACACTCTAGTTCCAAAAATGTTCTCTGTTCTAGACCGACTAAATGTGCGCTATGTAAGTCTACTAATCACCCCTGCTATAGCTACAAGTGACCCGTAGCTCAATCTCTGCTAAAACAGATTTCGAAATAATGCTGCGTTCAACTTCGATTCTATCATGGAATAAAAACGGAAGAGTTTCTGATAAAATTTCTATTTTGACCCAGTTGCTCAAGGAATATGATATTATCCCCCCCCCCCCAAGAAAATTTTATTGTCAGCAAACCAAAGGGAATTGATCAAAATCTCGTCGGATTGCACAGTGTTTTTCTCTCTGGCAAAAATAACGACAGCGTGTGGACGCCCCTCCGGCGGCCTCATGATTTTGACTCGCTGACCCTGTAAAATAATCGAAGCAGGGGATCATATTCTTGCCGTGTCATATCTGAACATGTCTAAAAGGAATTTTTACCTACCTACAAAGTATTGTAACGAGAAATCCGACGCGAAGTTTATGGAGGGCTGCAAGAAACTGTGTAAGCCGATCAAGAAAAACGCAGACGCAGTGACGCACTCGATATTAATAGATGACTTTAACTGTGATTGACTGATAAATGGCTCCCCAGAAGCCAGCTCCTTTGGAGCTCCATTCCCCCTTCGTATTCATTAGTTGACGAAAATGAATCCTATACCTATGTCGGCCCCAGCTCTTCAGCTTTTAACCTCGATCAAGTTGTTTCTTCCTTACCCATTAAACAAGCCTCTGTACTTCGTGAAGGCTACTACTCTGACCACTTACCTATTTGTGTGACAATTGAGTGCAATGTCGAAAGCAAACCCCTGCAAGAGGAAAAGTGGTTTTATGTTCAAGTCTGGAGTCATGCTGATCGTCGAGTGTGACATGTTACTTAACAAAATTAAGGTTCCTTTTCATCTACTTAGTTCAGAATGCAGGTCTTATATTAGTGAGTACGAGATCGAAATACAACTTACGAGTTATTTTGTAGAAATCAACCCCGCGCTTCGATATGCAGAAAAATGTGCAGTCCCATCTAGACGTGTTGGCAAAAAGACGGAAGTCGCCGACTGGTCTAAGAATCAAAGTCTTGTAACAGCTTGCGATTCTGCTAAATTGTGGCTCCAAATTTGGAATTAATCCAATAAACTATGTTCTGGTATAGTAAATGAACTGCGTCTGAAGACAAAAAGAAAGTTCACAAGAGCCCTTAAAGACCACAAAATAATGTTGATCAAAAAAAAATGTCTATAAGATAGCTAGTGATCCTTCACTTTTGTGAAAAAGTTTTAATTGCAGAGACCGGACTTCTGTCGGTAGTAGGCTATTCCAGAAAAAAGCTGGATTGATAAAAGTCAGTTTAATAAAAGTCAGTTCTCGTCGCCTGACCTTGTTGCAGAAATTAAATATGAAAAAGAGCTTGACCGTTTGCTTGCTAATTCTATTCGTTCTGCTTCATAGTGACACCGTTTAATATTGAGTTTACTCTATAAAAAATTAAGAAAAAATCTTCTGCCGGCATTGATTGAATATGTTGCAGCATCTTTCGTTACTTTTTTAAATGTCTTTTTCTTTAGGTATTGTATCTTAACAGTTTTGTATTGGCCTATACCCAACCCAAAAAGATTACACCTATACCCCAAAAAAGAGAAAACAGATCTCGATGATTGTCGATCGTATCGGCCTATAACCGTTTCTAGCACTTCTTTTAAAATATTTGAGTCTATTATTCTTAGAGATAATTCCCAGAAGTGTTCTCTGCCTGAGCATCAGTTCGGTTTTTGCAGATGTGGAAGGTTCCGGGGATTTTAATCTTCTATGAGCACTGGACATAGCCAGAGCATTTGATTCTTGTATTTTTGCCCTGATTTTGGTAGAAGCTCTAAAGAGAGGGGTTGACTCATCAGTTATAAAGTGTCTCCGATACATGTATAAACATCTTCGTGCCAAAATGAAGTGCGTGCGGTTCAGAGCTTTTTAATGTGCTAAACGGCGTTAGACAAGGAGGTCTCACTTCCCCCGCGCTTTTTAATAATTCAGTCATTCCAGCCCAAAGTTCTATTGAGTTTACCTGTATTTACGGGGGCTTAGACGTCTCTTTACTTACGTATGCTGATGATATCCTGAATCTGAGTCGCACTTTCTCTGGTTGTGAGACAACTTTCTTGAAGTCAAAACTAGAATATCAGCTGATTTGTTTAAGTTTTAGTGTGGACAAAACTGTAGCTGTCTGTTTCAACCTCAAAGGATACTCTGATAAATCCCTTCAACTTACTGAAACTTGTATCCCCCTCTATAAAAGCTTTATTTACCTGGGAATGCCCATTGGAAATTCAATTAAGGAAAGTATTAAGCTCGCCATCCAAAATCTTGGAAAAAAGTTAAGGATAGCTTATGCGTCACTTGTCTCTAACGTTACACACCGTTACATTCCTTTTACATATACCCCCTTGGACTAGTAACTCTTTTTCGTCCCAAAAATTTAAAATCATTTTTCCTTCCACAATTATTGATAAAAGAGTGAAAGATTTTAAATCTTCCGCCAGTAAACTTAATCATGATTGGTCCTCTTTATTTTTATGATTTTTATGACTGGTTTATGATTTTTTATGTATTTTGATTTATGTCTTGATTATCTCGTGATTATGATTTATGATTATGTCTATGATTATAATGATTGTAAAAACTACTTATTTTTGTTCAATGTATAAGTTTTCTTCTCTTTTCTCTTTTTTCCCCTTATGTACTCTGTCATTTAGGGGATCTGCGCCCTTTTTTGTTTTGACAGGTTATAAATAAATTGAATTGAATTATCAACGTGATTCTTGACTCCGTTCATTTTAGTTGATTATTAATGCGATTCGTGAGAACACCGGTTAGTTTGCTTTGACTAGTGATAGAATATAGATTCCCACCATGGATGTTCAAATTAAGATTTGGTATTTGGCAAGGACCGAAGAACAGGCAACTATATTTTTCCAGGATAAGGGGTTGTTGCTCAAAACAGTGCGTCAGTGGACACACCACGACTTTGTACTCTTACGAGAAGCATCCGTGGCTACACCATGACTTTGTACGAGAAGCAACATTTTTGGAAATGTAACATTAGCCCATGTTTGAAACTGTCAGTTCGTGTGTCAATGCATGGTTTTCTAAAAGTAAAATACCGTTTGTTACTGTAGTTCGTTTCATTTATTTCTGGGTTAACGAATTGTTGTCTGTGACCCATATCATATTGTTGGAGGGGGTACAACACAACTGTGGTGGAACAAGCGGGTTTCACTCATTTGAAAGTGAACCACAAAAATAATTTTATCGACCCAGAAACCAGCGCATCTACACGCATCTACCCAAAAAGTAGAGGGAATATGGGGTTCCGCAATGTGGAGGAACAAACGGCATTAAGGTACATCCCACCATCATTTACATTCATGCTTAGTAGAGTACATGTGAAGGGCTCAAGCCATAGTTCATTTTAATGCGATTCTTGAGGACAGTTCTGCGTTCTGGGCGCATGTTTCCATGTTGTAGTTTTGACAATTTTGCTAATAAAATATTATATTTTCATCGTATTTTGTTTTATTTCATTAGCATTAACCAAACTTCACTTCTTGGGTGTTTTTTATATAACAGACAAATATATATATATATATATATATATATATATATATATATATATATATATATATATATATATATATATATATATATATATATATATATATATATATATATATATATATATACTCAACTTCTTTCCAATATCCCTTAAGGAAATCTTTTTTTCTTTCAATATATAAAATATATATTTACACTTTCAAAGTTCACTCCTGAAAAAATGTCTCTCAATGTTCGGTAAACTGTCTCTCTTACAAAAACAACCCGTCTCACTTTAGATTAGAATTATGAATTTTAATATAATGGTTAACACAAAAGCTAGACATTCTTCGCTAAATGAATGCTTTTGATTTCGTCATGACTTTTTAGAAGGATCATTTTTATATGTGAATTCGACATATATCTCTTTGTATTCTAGGCTATGGAGCTATTGATTAGCCCAGATCAAAAGGAGTTATAGATTCTACCAGGGGCATATTGAGTTTGGGGTTAGGGATGTAAGTAGTAGGCTTTTGGGGGAAAAGAATAGAGCTAAATCAAAAGACAATATCTGTATACGTATTATCAAATACTATACCTCCAATGTCTCAGGGGTGGCAATTAATAGTGTTGAGATAAGATGAGGGGACAGATAGTACTAGTCATATTTTAAAATATTGTTTAACCTTGAGGTACCTTTTTTTATTGCGTTGTTGACGTTGTATCCGTGCCACATCATAGTCAGATCTATCGATAAAGAAAGCCAAATATCATTAATGACAAGGTAATTTTCTTGATTTTAGCGTCACACTTGTATTTAAAAAGTAAAAAATTAAAACCGCAAGAAATTAGTTTAAAGAGTTTGCACCAACAGTAATTCGTGTCCAACTGTTCTCTACTTATACTAAGTCTTCTTAACTTTTGTCAGAGTCTTCTCCCAGATAGAAAAACTGCCATCAACTGCCTCTAAGTGTCCATCTTTTTTAGCTTTAAAAATTATGCCTTAAACCTTGACTCTGATTGGTCAGTCTGGAAATTTATGATTGCAAGGTGAACAATGTTCAACTCGAGAAACTACGAACGGCAAACGTAATTGACGCTGTAGTCGTGCGTAATTATGACTTTATCGACAAGTGTGACTATAATGTGGCACGGGCATAAGGCCTCTAAGTCCATATAATATTTCTTTCGTAAAGGATGGGGGTATGCACTGGATACCTTCAACAAAAGAAACTTATTACCGACATTAATCCAAAGCAGAATAAACTCATATAGTTGATAAATTCTGTGTGTTTTAATTGCAGGCTCAGTACCAGAAATTTAATAAATGAACCAATCGTATCATCATGTTCATGGAAATTACATAGTCACATAAAATATAAAAAAATGAACTATTATTGTCATGTTTTATGTGACTATTTAATTTCTTTTTGGTCTGGGTTTCATTTATAATATGCGTATAACTCAAACCCCAGTCACTAAAGGATGAATGGAGGACTCCCCCATCAAAGATCCAAAAGCAGTTAGTCTAGTGTAACCTCTCAGTTATAATTTTTTCCTTATTTTCCACTTAAATAGCTTTCAACGACACAGAGGCACCGCTAAGGTCAAAGTGGGGCCCCCACCCCGATTTCTTCAGAATTCGTCTACATTCGTATCTGTTATTTGTATGTTTTACGCGACTTTGTAATTTCTTTTCGGTCTGGGTTTCATTTAAGGTACGCGTGTAACTAAAACCCCATTCAATTCAAACCCATTTAGCTCAATCTTAATTCAACTTAATCCCAATTCAGGCCAGATTCAATGTCCCCACAATCCAATAACTCGTTAGTGCTAGAGTAAAATACAAAGAAGACTTTTTATTAGAAAGTTTAGCTGGTTGCTCATTGTCTTGAGCTGAACTACGCCAAAATATCATATTACTCTGTATTACTAAAGTACATATTGGACATGCGGCCCTCCCCCTCTGCTCCTACTGCCAATTTAATTTCTTAGTAGAAATGTATGCATATTACATATTATTTGAATCAGGATGATGCAAAAAATTTTTGTATGTGTGACTGGAGTACTAAACTAAGCCCTTAGATTCTCTCCTTCACTCTATCATACATTTTTAGTAAGATGGTATGCTTATGACATCTTTTTGAACCAGATCATACACGGATTTTCAATTAGCGGTAATGGAGACACACACGGCCCGTGGACCAACGAAAATCTTCGCCTTTTCCAAACCCCTTTTTTGGCAGAAAGGCAGATAGCACCTTGTTTGAAGCGGAATCATGCAATAATTGTTAATCTAGTGTGAGCGATATATAGGAATTATCCTACAGTATTTTCTACAAGACAATACTAACATGATTATCCCACAAGAATTTTTGACCTAGTATGAGCAATGCAAATATTTATACCTGCAGTTTTATAGGGTGAAAAATTGTTCTGAGCTTATTGTCATTGAGACTTCGAACTTCTCGTCATTAGAATAAAAGTTTTCAATCTAAGAAGAAATGAAGCTAATTTAATATACTGTTTGAACTTCATTTGTAAAATAATTATAATCGAATTTCAATGCCACTCCCCCCCCTTACGATTTCATTCTTAAATTTTATCTCAGAAAAAATCATTGAATCGTTTCCGCCTCATTATTTTAACTTTACATCAGGAAGTTGTTGGAGAGAAGATAAATTATCCTAGGCCTGTATGCGTCATCCTATTTGATAGTGAAAGTAAAATTGTATTTAAACAGCATGATGAGGTTCGACAACGTTGATAAAAATTTAAAATTTATTTTAACCTCAAACATACTCCATAATTATCTAATTTACTCTTTGAGCCTTGTACCTTAGGTCCAGTTAATACTTTTCTTTATATTTGGCAGTTTTGGTACCAAGAACACGAAATTAAAGTTTTTTCCATCTCTTGGACCCATGTGTCTTAGATCCACTCGTACCCTAAAATTGATTTTTCTAAGATTTTTCTTTATATTTGGAAGTTTTGATACTATTGACTCTTCTTTTCTCTAGGTAGGAAAATATATTATGATGATATAACATACATAGCGAATATATTGAATTTATCAGTTGTATCTTTATCATGTGTATTCTTTTCTCTATGTTAAATCTCTGGTAGCCTATGTTTTAATTTTTTATTTCTCTGTATTTGTTCTTCTTTTCTCTAGGTAGAAAAGAAGGAGGATAAGTGATAGTGGATAAGTGATAAGTGATATGTAGGATAAGGTAGGATAAGTGATATGTGTAATTATCATATTGTCATGCGACGAATGGTGGCTACAAATGATCATGAAGAAGTGAAAAAAAATAAGGAGGATAAGGAGAATAATAATAAATGAAATATTACTATTACTATATATGTTTAATATAAAATGTTAAAATTCAACATTATATTGAATCTGTATTGCTCTTTTCAATGTATGATGATCATATATCTTGATATCTCCACTGGAGGGGGTGAAAAATTAGAGGAAAGCCATTGGGGCCCATGGATATGGTACATGGATGACTATAAGTTCCTCTATAAGAAGTGTTGATATAACCACTCATATACAGTTTTGTTTTCATTTTAAATAATTCCTTAGTGCAATATCTTTAATATCATTGCTAATTGCAATAATCCCATCAATACATTTATTTAAGCTTTCAAGTTTTACTATTGTATTTTTCTTTAAGTTACTCTTCGACGTTTTTCTTAAATATTGACGATTTTTTTTAAATATCATCTTGTAGGCTGAATTTTCATTCAGCCTACAAGATGATAGCCTACAAGCTTCCCAGACTTAAGGACAGCAATGCCATCAAGTGGGATATTCGTACCTAAGGAGACTCATAATCCCATATTTACTTTAAAGCTTCATCTTCTGAATTTGATAATTTATGTAAAGTGATATACAATTGCACAACAGGTCTCATAGAGTAAGGCACCTGGATCCCTGTATAGGCTGAATGTTGTGCGTGTCGGATGGCTCAAAAAGTGCATTTCTATACCCAAATGAAAATATTTCAGATAAAGAAAGAAAAAAGAGCAAAAATGGGGTTTTTATAGGCCACATGAAAATACCGAAAAAACAACAAAGCGAATATTTCGAGAGGACAAACGCCTCTCTTCTTCAGCGCGAAACGAAATAATGTATCCAAGGAAAGTATTTTTCTTTCCTATTTTCTTTCTTTCTTTTCTGTATTTTTCTGAAAAATATTTCAGAAAAATACAGAAGGGGAGGGGTAGAAATTGGTCTCACTTTTTCACTTCGCCCCGTTTTCACTATGAGATATTCGCATCTTGTTGGTATGAGCACTCATATGAAGTTTTCTTTTTATTTCAAATAATTCCTTAGTTCAATACTTACTTTAATATTATTTTAATATCATTGCTGATTGAAATAATCGCATCAATACATTTATTTAAGCTTTCAAGTTTCACTATTGGATTTTTCTATATCACTCTTCTACGTTTCGTTTAAATTTTTTTAATTTAAATTAAATTAAATTTTATGATTTTTTTTATTATCATCTTGTAGAAAGCAACCTAAATCCAGTTCTAGCTAGTACATTCCATGATGTAAAAAAAATTGAAGGTTACTAACCAATTTCATCTTCGTAACTTGTTAGACCCCTCCACTTAACTACAAAGACTATCAGTTTTCTTATAAGAATAGCTTATATACCACACAAATAACTAGCTTCTATCCCAAGGGTATATACCAGTATAGAATTGCGATGATTTCACAAAGAAGTCCCAAAAAACTGGCCAATACCCAGAATAAGGTGTCAGGTGCTTAGGAAGTGAGTATCTCCTTGTCTTGTTAGTCCTCGTTATGTGATATTTCATTTTTTCAATTGATTTAAATAACAAAAATAACATAAAGTTTAAGTAGAAAAGGGAAAGTCTTTGTATTTTAAAGCATAATATGCTAGGTTAATTAGGGGGAGATTGTATCAAAGAGAGGAGGCGAAGTCGTCAATTGGACTGCTCATCTTAGAGTTCAATAACATAGGTAGCAAAATAGCGCTGCCTAAGTAAAGAACGATGTTGGCGGCAAAATGTATTTATTTTTTTTTTCCTTTAGACCAGGGTACTTCGTATCGAAGCAGTTGTCGTAGAAACTTCGAAAAGGGCTCATTCGATTGGAAATTGGAATGACTAGTGCCCTTTATAATAGTCCTAAGTGATTGGAAGGTAACTAACATCCCTTCCACGCCCACCATTACCCCAAACACATCCAATCAAAATTTTGAGATAGCCATTTTGTTAAACGCAGTTGATAGTTCTGGAAATTATATCTTTGATCAGGGCACTCCCCCTACAGTCTTCAGGGTAAGAGTTAAAAGTCATATCCTGGGTTTATATAAAGCTTTTATTGAAAGCTTTGTAGTAAAAACTCGAAAAAGGGCAAAGGGCTCATTCGATTTGAAATTCAAAGGACTAGTGCCCTTTTTAATAGTCGTAAGTGTTTGGAGGGCAACAAACCTCCCTCTCACGCCCACCTTTTCCCCAAACACATCAAATCAACATTTTTAGATAGACATTTTGTTCAATGTAGTTGAAAGTTTTGTAAATTAGGTCTTTGATGACAAAAGCCCCCCAAAGCCGTCAGGGCAAGGGTTGTAAGTTATACCCGGGGATATATAAGGTTTTTATAGAAAGTGTTGTCGTAGAAACTTCAAAAAGGGGTCATTCGATTGGAAATTGAAATGGTTAGTGCCCTTTTTAATAGTCGGAAGTGATTGGAAGGCAACTAACATCTCTTCCATACCTACCATTTCCAGAAACACATCCAATCAAAATTTTGAGATAGCCATTATGTTCGACGCAGTTAAAAGTTCTGGACGTTATATATTTGAGCAGGACACTCCCCCCCACAGTCTTTAGGGCAAGGAAAGTTATTGGAAGGCAACTAACACCCCTTCCACGTCCACCATTTTCCCAAACACATCCAATCAAAATTTTGAGATAGCCATTTTGTTCAACGCAGTTGAAAGTTCTTGACATTATATCTTTGAAAAGAACACTCCTCCCACAGTCTTCAGGGCAAGGGTTATAAGTCATACCCTGGGGGCATAAAAAGCTATTATTGAATGTTTTTTAGTAGAAACTTGAAAAAGGGCTCATTCGATTGGAAATTCAAAGGGCTAGTGCCCTTTTTGATATTCAAAAGTGATTAGAGGGCAACTAACCCTCTTCTCACGCCCATCTTTTCTCGAAACACGTCAAATAAAAATTTTTAGGTAGCCAATTTATTCAACGTGATTAAAAGTTTTGGAAATTATGTCTTTGAGGATGACACATCCCCCCCCCTCACAGCTCTCAGGGCAAGGGTTGTAAGTTTTGCCCTGGGGCATATAAGGTTCTGATAGAAATAGTGTCCGTAGAAACTTCAAAAAACGCACATTTGATTGGAAATTGAAATGGCTAGTGCCCTTATTAATAGCTGAAAATGATTGGAGGGCAACTAATCTCTTCTCACGCCCACCATTTCCCCAAACACATCCAATCGAGAATTTTGAGATAGCCATTTTGTTCAACGTAATTGAAAGTTTTGGAAATTAGGTCTTTGAGGGTGACAAACCAACATCCCCCCCCCACAACCCTCAGGACAAAGGTTGTAAGTTATGCCCTGGGGCATATAAGGTTTTTATAGAAAGCGTTGTCGTAGTAACTTCAAAAAGGGCTCATTCGATTGGAATTTGAAATGGCTAGCGCCCTTTATAATAGTTGAAAATGATTGGAGGGCAACTAACCCCCCTCTCCCGCTCACCATTTCCCCAAACACATACAATCAAACTTTTGAGATAGCCATTTTGTTCAACGTAGTTTAAAGTTCTGGAAATTAGTTAGAAATTTAGTATTTAAGATTGACACCCCCCCCCAGAGCCCCCAGGGCAAAGGTTGTAAGTTATGCCCTGGGGGCATATAAGGTTTGTATAGATAGCGTTTTCGTAGAAACTTCAAACGGGGCTCATTCAATTGGGAATTGAGAGGGCTAGCGCACTTTTTCATAGTCGAAAGCGATTGGAGGGTGAATAACCAGAGCCCCTAGGTCAAAGGTTGTAAGCTATGTCCTGGGGGTAAATAAGGTTTGTATAGATAGCGTTGTCGTAGAAACTTCAAAAGGGGCTCATTCAATTGGGAATTGAGAGGGCTAGTGCACCTTTTAATAGTCGAAAGTGATTGGAGGGTAACTAACCCTCCTCTTGAGCCCACCATATCCCCAAACACATCCAATCAAAATTTTGAGATAGCCATCATGTTGATAGTAGTTGAAAGTTCTAGAAATTAGGTCTTTGAGGATGACAATTCCTCCACATCCCTCAGGGCTAATGTTGTAAGTTATGCCCTGGGGGCATATAATGTTTTTAATGTTTTTATAGAAAGCATTGTCGTAAAAATTAAAAAAAACTCATTCGATTGGAAATTCAAAGGGCTATTGCCCTTTTTAATAGTCGAAAGAATTCGGAAGGAGAATCCTCTCATGCCCATCATTTCCCCAAACATTTCCGATCAATATTTTGATACAGCCATTTTGTTGAACGTAGTTGAAAACTGTTGAAATTATGTCTTTGGGGATGACAATGCTCCCCCCCCCCCATAGCCCTCAGGACAAGGGTCGTAAGTTATTTTTGGGCATATAAGGTTTTTACAGGAAGTTTTATCGTAGAAGCTTCAAAAAGGGCTCATTTGATAAGAATTTGAGAAAACTAGTGCCTTTTTTATTAGTAGAAAGTGATCGAAGGGCAAATGTCCCCCCCCCATAATTTCCCCAAACACTTCCAAAGTTTTGATATAGCCATTTTGTTCAGCGTATCAGAACGATCTGGAAATTATGTTTTTGGGGATAACAAAACTCCCAGCCCTCAGGGTAAGGGTTGTAAGTTATGCCCTGGGGACATTATAAGGATTTTATAGAAAGCATGGTCATATAAGCTTTGGAGGGGGCTCATTGGATAGGTAATCAGACGCTCTAGTATTCTTTTTAAGAGTCAAAGGGATTGGAGGGCAGCCTCCCCCCCCCCCCCACTCACACACAAACACACGTCGTATTGTCCCGAAATGCATGTAATAAAATTTTGAGTGAGCTATTCTGTTCAAAATTGTCTAAATATCATATAACAAGGCCTTTGGTGTTGAAACAATTCTCAGAGATTAGGGATAAGGATTGTAAGCTATGTCCAGGGGATATTTAAGATTTTTATGTAAGGGATAGTTGTTTAACTTTAGAAGGGGCTCAGTCGTTCTCCCTGAAAAGACTATGTCAATATAAAACGAACAGAAATTTATTTAAAAAAAACTTTCTCAACAAAATAAGTTTTTTTTTAAGTAAAGAACTCCGTTAAACAAAAATGAACAAAAATAGAATCAAATAATCTACCAAGAATACAACTACCACAAATCAGTCATACTTACTTAAGAGTCATACTTACTCCCGCCATTTACCCGTGCCATTTAAACATTTGCCTCTCAATTGAATCCAATGAAACCCAAAACAAATAGAAATTAAAATAAATAAGATTCAAGCTCAAAACGAGCAGAAATTAATGTGAGTTGGGTTCTAAACGCCAAGCTTTCTAAAAGCCAAAATATAATTTGCACTTTACTGAAAAAAATTCTTTTAAATGTTTTCACTTTTCTAACTGTGAGAAATCAAAAATCAATTAACATTTTAAGGAATAAATATCGGCATATGTATATTAAACTGACAATGCAGATTTTCTTCAGTAAGTTCATTTAAATTTTTTCAGTAAGGTACAAATTATATTCTGGTCTGGCTTTTAGAAAGCTCTGGGTTTAGAGGCAAATGTTCAAATGGCACGGGTAAATGGCAGGAGTAAGCATGACTCTTAAGTAAGTACGAGTCATGCTTGCTCATAAGCTATAAAACTGCGGACCAAAGATGTTTGACAACTCAGGCACTTCTCACTTATTAGCCTATGAAAATTTGGTCGACACATCCTCTACCTTTTCTAAAAATTTTTAATCCTTTTAGTGCTGTCGCCAATTCTTTCTCACAAAACAAATCTTCCGTCACATCCAAGGTATCACAAACTTTTTCATTTTCCTCTATATCTTTTCCTGCAACTCTATTTCGGTGTAGCTAATTCTCAAAAGCTTCTGCCCATCTCTCTTTAACTCTTTCCTTATCGCTAATTGTGGCCCCGTTCCTATCTATAACTGAGCCAAGTCCGGATTGACTACTCCCTCTCAATTTGTTAACGTGCCAGTACAATATTTTACTATTATGCCGTCTAGCTGCATCTTCCTGATCCTCGGCAATCTTATCCATGGCCTCCACTTCACACCCCTTTAGTTCATATTTTAATGCTTTCTCCACTTTCTTTACATTCCTTTTGTTTTCATATGATCTGATATGATCTGATGTCACTCAGATAGTTCTTGTACAAGTCCTTTCTCCTTTCTATTAAACATAAAGCTTTTTCACTAATATTCTTGG
The DNA here is from genome assembly GCF_049724085.1 of Artemia sp. Qi Xiang Cuo. NCBI lineage: Eukaryota > Metazoa > Arthropoda > Branchiopoda > Anostraca > Artemiidae > Artemia > Artemia sp. Qi Xiang Cuo. The sequence continues at coordinate 12,081,748 of NC_142812.1, read as the reverse complement.
CTGCAGTCTTAGCTTCTTCCCTAAGACACCTTCAGCAACTTCACAAATTATTTTTCTAAAATATTTCCAACCATCTTCCACATTATCAAGTTTTAAACTCTCAAGTATAGTGTTCAACTGTTCCTGGAAAGTTTCTCTCAAGTTCCCATCCTGGAGTCTACCAACATCATAACTACCCGGGAGGTAGACACCCTTCCGATATTTCAGCTTTAAATTAACCCTTGACACTACTAGATGGTGATCTTTACTTTTAACATCAATAAAGGCACTCCTATATACCCTAGTATCTTGTATTTATCCTGCCAGTCTTCGGTTTACTATAACAGAATTAATAAGGTTTGCTGTCTTACCATCACGTGAATACCATGTTAACTTATAAGCCATTTTAGGACCAAACACTGTATTGGTTATAACTAGATCGTTATACCTGCAAAATTGCAAAAGTCTGTATCCATTACTGTTTTCTTTTCTTACACCAAATTTATTTAGGCTATGATATCATCTATCCCTATTTCTACTGACCTGGGCGTTAAAATTTCCTAGTAAAAACATCATATTTCTACTTGGGACCCTGTCTATTTGCTACTGTAACTGCAAGTAAAATTCATCTGAGTCACTAGTATCTCCGTCAGTCGGTTTTATAGGGAAATACACTACTATAATTGATACCCTAAAATTTTTAGTCATAAAATGAACAATTACTATTCTATTATTAATACCTTCCCAGCCTAAACAGACTTAGCAGCTTCCTTATTCATCATGAACCCTACTCCCTGTCTATGTACCCCATCCTTCCTGCCTCAATAAACAAATTTTAAATCACCTAATTTAATGCTTCCTACCCCTGGGTTATGAGCTTCTGAAACTCCTAATAAGTCCAGTTCGAATCATCTGAATTCGTCAGTCAAAATGTCGATACGATGGTCATTTTTTAATGCCGTAACATTCCAAGTTCCAATTTTCATGTCCTTTAAATGTCCTTGAAATTACTTTATTAACCATTTTCATTAGTTTACAACAGATTGAGGCTTTCAATATATAAATAAATAAAAAACTATAAAGTAAAGTTTATTCAGGAAAAATTAAAAATTTATTGAGGCAAAAGTTAGGAAAATCAATCACATGAAAACAAAACAAAAATTACTAGTCTTTTGAAGGAGCCAAACGAGTGGCATTCTCGAGCCGAATGGGGAAGGGGGTTCCATGTCAAATGACACGCAACAAAAGGATTAAAATCGGGTCTTATTGTTGGTGTATGTAGAATTTGGATATTTAGAGAACTAGGGAGCTAATAATTTGACCGATCAGATACAAAAGAAGACATAAATCTAAGGACCTAGGAATATCTCTATGGAGCTTTTATTTTTATGACAGACAAATGTGCTCTTACCTTAAGAGGAATTCTCCAAGGTTGTCTAGTGCCTTCAAGTACAAAAGCCTTTTCTGGGCCAAGTATCTATATTTTGGACTATTTTACCTTTTTTTATTTCTGATAAATTTTATTACGTGCTGTTGTTTTTCGTCCTATACACAGTCTAAAAAGGGTATGAAAGTTTTATTTATTGTTGAAACTTTGGACATCTTGAAAATGATTTCAGACTGGGAGAACTTATCTTTGTTGTCATCAAAATTGTTTTCATCAAAAACTGGATTTGTGATTTTTTTACTTTATTTATCATAAAAGGTTGTAAATTATCGGAAATTATTCTTAAGAACCCAAATAGGGATTGTCCTGATCGGAGTTCTCGCTGTCCGTTTCTGAATCTCTTTTATCGTTTAATTCCGGTGTAGATTATAATCAAAATTAAAAGGGCATGTAATAATCATAATTAAATGGGCACGTATATCTTAAATAAGTGTATATTTGACACGTTTATTTTCAATGTATTTTCTGGCATAGTTATGTCATGGTTGTTATGTCGCAGGAACTGGGAATAATAGTTATCACTAATGTACGTGTATATCATATTTCCTTTTTTTATAAATTGCCTTTTTATTCACTGTAGATATATCTTATTTTATTTTTATTTTTGGGGAGAAAAATTTCATATTTTCATATATGGAATTATTTCCATATTTAATGTATATATTAAATATATTTCAATATATCTCCATGTTTCATATTTGAAAATATATTTTTTTTTTGCAAATGACCTTTTTTCACTGTGAATACATCTTACCTTATTATGTTTCTCTTTTTGGGGAGAAAAACATCATATTTCCATGTTTCCATATATGGAAATATTTCTATATTTAATATTAATATATATATATATATATATATATATATATATATATATATATATATATATATATATATATATATATATATATATATATATATATATATATATATATATATATATATATATATATATATATATATATATATATATATATATATATATATATATATATATATATATATAAGTAGAGTAGAATATTTTTATTTATAACACGTACATAAATAAATGTCACAAAACAGCGCACATGCCTGGTGTCATACTTTAGCGCTGAAAATATTGCCAACGAAAATACACAGCCATTTTCTAACTAAATTTTACAACAACGCAAAAGAAAATCATAATGAACAAAATGCTTAGCATGTCATAAGATATTTCTTCACCAGTCTTAGAAAATGTCGCTTGTTGCTGCATTCTCGAACTTATGCAGGAATTGAGTTCCAGATTTTAGGGCCAATGTGACGGATGCTGAATCCCGCTCTCGATGTCGGGCGAATTTCGCACGAAAAGTCTGAACGATGCGTAGTAGGATAATTATGAAATTGAGAATTAGTTGAGAAAATGCCGGAGAAATTTACAGGTAAATTACTATATTGATAATCATGACGAATAATAGAGATAGAAATTAAATGAAGTTGGTACAAAGAGAAAATTCCTGAAGTCCCATATAGGTGTCTAACTGAAGTACTGCAATCAACATTAATAAGAATCCTCATTGCTTTATTCTGAAGTATTTGAAGAGATTTGAAAACAGACGGAAAGGTAGATGCCCAAACCTAAATGCAATAGAGAAAATATGGGTGGACAAAAGAATAATAAATATATTTTAGAACAGCTTTAGGAAAAAAGTGACAAAGACGAGATAGCATGCCAATATTTCGGGAAATTTTTAACGACAGTGTTTTTACATAATTATGAAACGAAAAATTTTCATCTAAAATAATCCCAAGATATTTGAACTGATCAACCCGTCTTAATTCAAGACTATTCAAAAAAAGAGAGAAGGTATCTGACACTACTGATCCAGTTCGCGAAAATAACATACCCTGGTATTTTTTTTCATTAAGAGCTAGTAAATTCCTTGAATACCAATCAGATACAGTTTGTAACGTACTTTCGAGGTTCTGGAAAAGAACTGATAGGTCCTGGTGAGAAGCAAAAATTACTACATCATCAGCAAACATTATAATTTGACAGAGGCAAAACTTCTGGCAAGTCATTTATAAAAAGAATAAATAGAATAGGCCCAAGAACAGAGCCCTGAGGCACTCCGTAATTAATTGGAAAAGTTTCGGAACGGAGATCACGAGATTTATCAACACAATCTAGTCGTCTCCCAGAAAGGTCAGATGAAAAAAATTTAACAGCTTGTGTTGAAAACCCATAAGACTTTAGTTTAAAAAGAAGCAACGAATGATTTACGGTGTCAAACTCCTTTGCGACATCAAGAAAAATCGCCAACACTTGTTGACCATCATCTAGTGAATCATTAATATTTAGTAAAAGCTCATGAATTGCCAGTTCAGTTGACTTGCCAAAAAACCGGTTTTAGCGTATCTGTTGACTTGCCAGCTGATCTTGGGAAACGACGCAAATAACTTTTATCACTTGGTTATAAGCTAAGAAATTCAAAAGTAGCGAGTCAGAAAATAGCGGAAACGCGTCTGATCCAAAATGGGATCAAGCTTTGGTTAGAAACCAAGAAATCAAAGACGGCTCAGTGGATGAAGTTTCCAGACGAATGCTATGATCCGCTCAAGCTTCCCCGTGCTGGCTCGGACAATGCGAATGATTCTGATTTGGACGCTTAGAATTTTCTTTTTTTTGTTAATATTTCTTGAGGTTTGTGGGGCAGCTATAATACTGAAGTAATTAGGAGTGAATATTGGTAAAATTAGAGTAGTAATTAAATTTACTACTCTTTTACTACTTTTTAAATTTAAGTATTGATGAAAAAATTAAATTTAAAAAGTATTATAACTGCGCCATGAGAGAGTGTTTATGTGTAATTTGCCGCTTGCATATTCTTGATTTCTGTTTATCCAATGAGATGTTTTTCCTTTTCGTGTGTTCTTGTTTTGTTTTTCTTTTCCAGAGTTATAAGAAAAGTACGGGTTTACAAACTTCAGAGTGGTCTACTGTTCTTCTTAAAGGTACAGCCATTGTCTCTCTTCAGTATGTTGGCAAGTAATGAATTCCTGTTCTATTCCTCCCGGGGGTGCCTCCTCGTCAACAAGCCAAAGTAATGCTAGATTAGTAGAGCTGGAAGAAAATTTTTTGGATTTAGAAAATATTTTTGATTTAGAAATTAATAATGAATCAGATACCCCGTTATTTGATAAAAGTATATTTCCTAGAAGCCGTTATGAAGAAGTGTGTAATTTAAGTATGGGACGCTCTGACTCTCAGTTCACTGTTCTTCAACTGAACTGTCAAGGGTTATGCTGATCGGTCGCGGATATAACGAATCTTTGTCAACAGTTGCAGCCAGATGTAGTCGGACATTGCGAAACCTTTTTAACAAGACAAACAGATACCCTTCTGAAAATACCTGGATATACTTCCCGTTTATTGCACAGAACAGCATTGAAGAGAGGAGGTTTAGCTATTTACACACGGCAAGAGTACTCGGTATGCATTAACAAAGAATTAACCCGGAATATAGAAGGAATTTATGAATCACTTTTCCTGGAAATATGTTTACCTTCACAGAAGAAATTAACAGATGGAGAAGTATACTGCCCACCAGCATGATATGTTTCTTCATTCTTGGAAAACTCAAGCCAAATATTCGATCATCTAGAGAAACAAGGGAATGAAGCTATCTTAATGGGGGACTTCAGCATCAATCTCACTCTTCCTTTATCTTCCGGGGCAACATATCTGCTTAGTATGATGTTTGCTTCAAATATGTACCCCTCGACGACGATTCCAACTCGAGTAACTGCCACTTCCCACTCACCGATTTACAAAATTTTTTTTACTCTGCCTCCAACATCAGCCTCAGTTCTGCTATCCGACACTTCAGATCACTTCCCTCTGCTTACAAATTTCAAAATACAGCATAAATATCCAAAGCCTAATGCTTCAATTAAGCAGGGGTTCACTACCTGGAAACTGAATGACGAGAACTTGAAAACTCTTAATCAAAATCTGGAGAGCACATCCTGGGAAAGTGTTATGAATACAGATGATGTTAATTCAGGTTTGAGGAATTTCATAACATTTTCATGAGAATATATACAGATTACTGTTGTGAAAAGCGTTCAAGGAAGACGGGACGGAAAAATCAACCCATAAGCTCTTGGATTAGTCATAGACTGCTCCAGCGCAGTAACAGGAAAAATAAACTGTGGATGGATTACACATATGACCCATGCATTGCAACGCTGGAGAACTATTAAAAATATAAAAAATGTCTTCGATCAGTTTTACGTAAAGCTAAACGAGATTATTTTAGTGGGAAAATTATTTTAGCTGAAAGTGGCAAAATTCTCGGAAAATATGGAAGGTTGTTAACTCTATACTGCGTCCCTGTAGCCCCCCGCCTGAGCTTCCATCTAATTTATCTGTAAATGGGGAGACAGTAACAAGACCAGATAACGTTGCAAATGCACTGGGAACATTTTTTGCAGAAGTGGGCAGAAAAACAGCAGATTCTGTTGGGAATTCCGCGAAGAGTTTTAAAGATTACCTTGGCCCGGCATGCACTAAGTCCATGGCAATAGCACCTGTCTCTCCATCTGAAATTCTGCTAATTTTACTAAATCTAAGAGGTAATTTGGCTTCTGGGTTCAACCGAGTACATACAAAAGTGTTGAAAGCAGTTGCCCCTTCAATCATAGAGCCCCTTACTTACCTCATAAATTTGTCTCTGCACAAGGGTACTTTCCCAGAACTGCTAAAGAAAGCTAGAATAACTGCACTGCACAAAGGGGGTTCTCGAATTGACCCGGCTAATTACAGACCTATTTGTATCCTCTCATTTTTTTCAAAAGTTTTTGAAAAACCTATGCAACAGCAGCTACTCCAGTTTCTGGAGAAGAAAGGGTTTCCTAATAATCGCCAGTTTGGGTTCAGACCAGGGCACTAACGGCACTAACGGCTCTACACAGGATGCACTAACGGCGTTAGGTTTATGGATAAACAAAGCTTTGGATTCTGGTCTACTACCTGCAGCGGTTCTGCTTGACATCAGGAAAGCATTTGATAGCATGTACCATTCAATTCTCCTCGGGAAGCTGGAACATATTGAAATAAGAGGTGAAGCTCTGGATTGGTTCAGATCATATCTGAGGGACCGCAGGATTTATTTGGGAGAAGATCCTGGAAACGATGTGCTCGTTAACTGCGGTGTCCCCCAGGGCTCAACATTAGGACCATTACTTTTCCTGATCCATGTTAACGATCTGAGTCGAGTACTGAACCCGGCAGGAACAAATCTTCACTGCTGTAACTTGTGCCAGGATGAAAACTCCCTCCAGTCCAAAGGTGAAGATGATGAGCTCGTGGCCTTTGCCGATGACACCACGCTTGGTTGCTGTGAAACGGATAATACAACACTCATGTCTAAACTGAGGGAGGTTCTGGAGGGGACGTATCTCTGGATGGATGCTAACTGACTTGTTATTAATGTTGAGAAATCTTGCGTTCTATTTTTTTCCCGGGCTGGAAGTGTCCATCCGGAGTTATGTGGTATCCAGAGGTGTGATTAGTCGGCCAGAAAAGCATTTTTCAAAATACCTGGGAATCCTCCTCGATGAGAACCTATCATTCGTGCATCATATTCAAGCAGTAGAGTTCAAGCTATCTTGGAATTTTGGAATAATAAAAAAACTGAATAGCGCTTCGCCGCAGAAAACGCTGGTCCTCCTTTACAACGCTCTTATATAACCCCATTTACTGTATTGTGCAATGATCTGGCAATCAACTTTTAAATCCCAACTTTTAAAACTGAATTCGATTCATCAACGATGCCTGATATTAATTGGAAAAAATGAAGAGTACTTGTCATTAGGGTCCCTGCATCAATTATCATGCTTGACTTTTGTGTTCAAGTTTTTAGCTAGAGAGCTGCCATCTGTGTTTAAAAGATTATTTTGACCTATTTCAGACCAGCATAATTTGCATATTCGATCATCATCAAACCTGCAAATACCCCTCACCCCGACCGTGCGATCAGATTTCGCTCCTAACGTAGCTTGTGCACAAATATGGAACCTGATTCCAGAAGAGCTGAGAGGTAGGAGCTCCCTCGCATCATTTAAAAAAAGAGTAAAAAATCATTTAATAGCATTACAAAAGAATAGTTAATAAAAAAAAAAAAAAAAATAGAATTAAATGTAAGTAGTAAACTTAATATACAAATGTATGATTTTTAAATATGACGGGGTGGTTTCCCCTGAAGGTAAGGAACGGGGAGGTAATAGTTTTAGTTATTTTCAAAATGAGAGGTATGGTTTTGTCTGAGATTAGTAGCGGTGACCATTCTGCGTATTTTGTTAAATTGTAATGATTTTGGTTCTCGGCGTCCAGGAATGGACTGAGTATTTTGATTATGTGTGCTGGGCAGATGTCTCTGAGTATGAGGTCAGCCTCACTAGTGAGCGCATATGCAGCTAAGAAGTTGCCAAATGGAATTGAGATTTTTATTCGTGACGTAGTTGTATATGTGGCAAATAGCCCAAAAATGCAGGATGATTATTAATCTAACAAGATTTCTGTCATGTGGAAAACCATAAGCTTTTGCAGACTTCAAGTACGCGATGGCTCACCCTTGAAGCTTTTGTTGAAGTGGATCCTTGAGCAGTGGAATCTGCTGCTTTTATTCTTTACCAACCATGGAGAAGTTGACTGCGCTGGAGATAGAGGAGCCAAAGAAAAGGCTAATAAAATTCTTGCTTTTATGCGTGATCTGTGAAAGTTACTCAGTATTTTCTTTCACTTGCCTTACAAAATATTAATGCACTAAACAAAGAGTTTCAAGATGAGGGAACACGGATTCACAGGCTTTGAAAAGTTTGCGACAGACCTATCTGTTGCTCCTCAAGTGCTTTGTCAAAAAGGAAGAAATAGGGCGCGTACAAGACCCATTTAAAGTTCGGTTGAGCCCAGCTCATTTTTCTTGCCCTTGATAGCATAAAGTTGGGACCAAATGAACTGTGACTCATGAGAAGCCTGCAAAACACTGGCCTCTTGAGTGCTTAGCAGGTTCACTCATCCAGATAAGCTGTCTGATTTTTTTGGAATTGTACTCACAAATGAGCAAACGAATTGACTACAATGACCTAACGTTGGAAAATCTGAAATGATTAAGTCCAAATGTTGCCTCATCTGGAGATTTGGACACTCTTGTACCTCTTTTTCAACGGTTTCCAAATTTGTTGGGTGACACCGAGGCATAAAGTGATAAAATGCAAATAAAAATGCAGAAAAACACGCAATTTTGTTTGCTGTTTTGAAGGATGATAAATCCGTTTTGTTTCTGCTTCCATTTTTTTTTTCGCTGTGCTAGGGTACGGTACTTGACTTGACTACAGTGAAGTCAGCTATAGTTCACGACTAGTTACTTGGAGCTCTTATATTCCTTTTAAAACGTTTGGATAAAGTGGAGACGAAACTTTAACTAAACATTGGATGCAGTCAAATATAGTTCAGTCAATGACCCAGGCGATGAAAATAAATACCTGCAAATTTCAAGCAGATCATTAAATTTTAAGCTAAAAAAAATAATGATAATCCTTATCTAACTTATTATTTAGAGATTGATTTCCTAACTTTATTTTAAATACATTTGAATAATTTAAAGATAATATGTTTATCGATTGAAGGATAACTGGTAATTGTGTGTAAATGGCGTAAGAATGGTCAGACAGTGAAAGTGGTTTTTGAATTGCACACGCTTTTAACAACTTGCACTCTTTCTGGCCTTGATTTTCACTCTTTTTGACATTGGCAGTCGGCAACCCTGTTCGAAAGTGGAGAACACAAACTACAAACCTTGTTTAATTCCGTTAACAAAAGAAAGGAATAAAGGAAAGTGTTGTTCAGTTGTTGTGATTGATGTGAAGCTTTCAATTTAAATTTATCTGAATTGATCCGTACAAGGTAGCATTTGAAATGGGAATAGATACAGCAAGATTTTGTGGAGACATTGATGAAGGTCTCCTTCGGCCTATATGCTCATTTGTTTTAGAAGAACCTGTCCAGGTTTGTAGGTTATACACAACCAACTTAAAACAGCGTTCACAACAGTGTCTAGCTAGAATCCCATGTCTAGGCAACAGCCATTCACAAGTAAAATTCGGTACTTAGCTAAAACTACAAATTTAGTTTCAAATAGTAATTTCTTGCCAATCAAGAGAGCTTACACAGGCAAAACTTTCAAAATTGTAATCCCTATTTTTACTGTCACAAGATAATGCATGAGATAAGCAAAACAATTGCCTTAGTGTGCTTCAATATTTGGTAAATTTTTTGTTGTTCATATTATTGACTTATGAATTAGGGGAACATGCCACTCAATGCCTTTTTTTATGCTCTACAAATATAATAGGCTAATCATTTTTGTCAGAAATGGATTTTACCCCCACCCATATATATACCAATTCAGGGTATATATTTGCATGTTAGGGGTGGGGGGGAAGTTTAAACTTAACCTCTCATTCACATCAGAAATAAAATTTGGTAGGCTAGGCCTAAATATATACCAAATCATATTATTGAGTTAGGAATAAAATGAATACACCATTTGATGCCTTTTTTTATGCTGATTACAAATAGCCTATAAAAACCATTTCTATTGGAAATGATTTTCAGCCCCCCCCCCTCCTAACCTAACCCCCACCCCATATGTGCAAATATATATCCTGAATTGACATATATAGGGGGAGGGACTAAAATTCATTTCTGATAGAAATGGTTGTTATATTTGTAATCAGCATAAAAAAGGCATCAAATGGTATATTCACTTTATTTGAAACTCAACAATATGATTTGGTAGGCTGTATAATTATGCCTAGTGAATAAAGTAAACATACCACTCAATGCCTTTTTTCTGCTCTTTCCAAATATAATAATCAGTTTTGTCAGAAATGAATTTTGGTAAATTTCTACCAAGTCATATTATTGAGTTAGGAATAAAGTGAATACACCATTTGATACCTTTTTTTATGCTGATTACGAATATAATAATCATTTCTATCGGAAATGAATTTCAGCCCCCCCCCCTCTATATGTGCCAATTCAGGGTTAGGTTGTAGAAATATATACCCTGAATTGGCATATATAAGGGGGGGCTAAAATTAATTTCCAATAGAAATGATTGTTTTATTTGTAAGCAGCATAAAAAAAGGCATTGAATGGTATATTCACTTTATTTGAAACTCAATAATATGATTTGGTAAAAATTTACTGTATTAGGCTCCCATTTTATTTTTGATTTGGTAAAAAGGTACTGTTATATTAACCAGACTCTTTTATATAGCACTCTTTTATATTAGGTTAATGCTAATAAAATAGGATGAATATAAAATAGTTTAGAAACAAATATCATATATTAAATAAGTAACCTAACCTAGGTACCTTTATCTAAACCCCCCCCCCCCCCAAACCCAAAAAACAACAATTAAAATACAGTTATTGTCTTTGTTTATATCCCAGAAGGCATTGTAAACCTGTTTTCTTCATGCATCTCAGTCTATTTTGTGACTGGTATGCATTGTTGAAGATAAAAGAGTCCAGTTAATAGAACACACCATAGAACCTCTCCTATGGCGTGTCACTGGGCCCTAACACAGTGACAAATTTTTTGCCATCATTGACCCGGAGCACAACAGATCCAGTATGGACCTTAATTTGCTCTGAAGTGCAAATTAAGGTAACAGTACCAGTAAAAATTTACAATTATTGCCTATGATAAAGAGATATGTTAAGAAAACAATTCTTACTTTAAAATCTGTAAAATGATCCTTGTTAACAAATTATCCAAGGGAGAACCTTTATTGTCAAATCTTTCCTCTCTTATCCTTTTTTTCCAACTTAATGCAAGTCTACTTACTCCTGCCATTTATCTGTGCAGCCATTTAAACATTTGCCTCTCTATTAATTGGACTATCTGTCTTGGCTTTTTCTACAATTAGCCATGTCTTGATGCCTACTTCAAAATACTTGATTTTCAATTCACATTTTTTCATTTTCAAATAATCTGTATATATAATTGAACACCATCAGTGTCATCTAATAATTTCTTACAAAAAAACATATTAATAGACAAATACCGATAAATTAGGTTAGGTTTTGTTAGATTAGTTATATGACATTGGGTTTTTGTTTATAAACAATTATCAAGACTTAGAGGATAGACAAAAATATTTAGAAATGTTATAGAAAAACTGGAAATACAAGGAAAATAGTAAAGATATTGGTTCTCCCCCTTCAAAATATGTTAACTAGGATTGTTATTATTATTAATATCAAAATATGTCAAGTTGCCAAGTGCCATATCATTCACTTTGGCAAACAGAATCCATGCTGCTCTTATTTTTTTAGGCCACCCACTCTCTTCTGTAAATAATGAGCAAGATCTTGGTGTCAATATTGACAATGAATTAAATTCAGCACACATGCTAAGAGGTCTGTGGCTGGGGCTAGTTCAACCTTGGGTTTGATTAAGTGTACCATCTCCACTTGTTCTTCTAAAGTCATCAGTCTTCTTTATAAGGGACTTGTGTGTCCTAAGCTTGAATTTGGAATGTCACTTGCCTCTTCATATTTTAAAAAGGTTATAAAAGTTCTTGAAGTGATATCTGGCATACAAGAGCTTTCCTATCCTGTAAGACTATCAAAGTTGAACCTCCCTACACTTGTATACAGAAGAAATAGAGGGGATGCCATTTCAGCCTTTAAGTTATTGAGGGCTAACATTCTCCTAGCATTATTCCCTATTGTTAGTACCAATTCAAGAACTAGAGATCATCAACTGAAACTCGTCAAGCAGTCTACAACATCTAGAGTCCATACTCAATTCTTCTCAACATGTATTGTCAACAGTTGGAACAAATTATCTAACAAAACTGTTACTGCTGAATCCATTGATGTTTTTAAATGAAGGCTAGATCCTGAGTAAGCAGCAATGTCAAAGGTTACCCATATGGATGTAAGGCTAAACAACTTAATTTAGTAAATGAGAAGAATTGATTATTAATTTGACCAAAGGACAAAAATATGCTTAAATTATCATGTTTGAAAATACTAGAGAACACTTAAGTTATAATGCCATGCCAAAACATTATTCTGCTTCTAATAAATCACTGTAACATCTAGGGGGGCCCATATCTGTTTAGAAGAGGGGTCCATATCTGGATAGTCAAAGAACATGGGATGTGTAATATTTTTTCTCTGCATTATTGGAGGGGGGGCAACTGCCCCCTCCCTTTGCCACCCCCAAACAAAACCCCTTTCTCTGTATAATTAATATCTTTATATTTAAGGCTCCAAAATGTGAACCTGCGTTTTGTAATACCTGCATTATTGAGGGGTTGACATCAGACCATACTTGTCCTATAGACAAAACCAGTTTAACTATTTATGCTCTGAAGCCTGCTCCAATGATCCTGAGGAATTGTCTTTCTATGTATTTATTTATTTCAATATATTGCAAATATGTATAAACTGATTTTTAAAAGACTTCAGACAGGATGGGTTTTGTAAAGTTTTTATTCTTTTTACCTTTATTTAGTTTATTAAAGTTTATAAAAAGTTTTTTTTTTTTGTTCTTCCAACCATTCTTTAAAAAGTGTAAAGGAATAGAAATTCCCAATCAGTTCTTCTGGATGATTTGTTTAGATCAACTTGTTTTGCAAAATCTTGACTGGATTCCTGTGAAAATAGGCTTTTTCTCTGTATACACTATTTCTAAAATTTGCTTTAGGAAGTTTTTGTGCAGATATACTGTTTTGCACCATAAGAAATATAATAAGACACTTTGACCACTCAATTTTCTTCTGATATTGATTATATCCTATAAATGAATAGAATGGGACATAAACCACTTTAACAAGGCGTGAAACAAAGTCACACTCAGGTATTTCTAGCTAAAATTGTCTTCTACTTGGGGATATTATAGAAATCAGTTTTTTGACAATGTTGGATTTCTTATCAGAGCTATGAATATAGCACTGATTTTTCTAGGTGGTAAGGGGGAAATCAATCTGAATTTTTGTCTTAAGAGAAGTCACAGTCTGTATTGGGATTGTCAAGTCTGTCTTAACCCACACACTCAGTACCATATGAATTGTAGTGATGGGTCTTGCAAAGATATTTCCAGCAGCCACGTAGAGAGAGATCTTGGTGTTCTGGTAGATGACGAGTTGAATTGCCAGTTCATGCACATGCAACTATTGCAAAGGCTAATCAGACACTTCGCTTAATCAAAAGAATGTTTACTAGCAGATCTCAAAATGTTGTTACTAAGCTGTATTAGTCTAGTTCAACCAAGGCTAGAATTTGGAATGTGTGTTGAATACCCAATCAACAAGACTGACCAAGCAGCTATGGAATCAGTCCAGAAGAGGGCAACAAAATGTATTAAAGGCCTCTGTGATGTTCCATATCCACCCTGTCTGTACAAGCTCAGAATACCATCTCTAACATATAGATGCAAACAAGGTGATGTGATACCAGCATACAAGCTTCTAAATGCTGAGGATACAATTCCTAACCTTTTCCAATTGAACAATTTAAAGAGAACTCATGGTCACCCTCATCAGCTTTTCTGTAAACAAGCAAATACCAGACTAAGGAACATATTTTTTTCAAATAAAGTTGTCAGCTTGTGGAATTCCCTCAGTGACAAAAACAGTGACATCTACCAGCATTGAGGCGTTCAAGTCATCAGTGGATAGGGGTGGCTCTATAAACTATGGAGCACTGCTTGGGACCCCACAGAGGTCCAACTATCTTCACTGAAGCTTGGGGACACAGGATTCATCCTATTGCTTACAAGTGCAATTTAAGGTATTAATTCTTACTGATTTTGTTTCTTTTCAAAGTGACCTTCAACTATGTCATGTAGGTCACACGGAAAGTTCTAAGTTCTGAGTTGATTTTCAATCTCTGAAATCTTTGCTTGCCATTTCTTGGCAAGTTGTGTTTGGTTTAGAGGGAGCCACAACTGACTTAAATTCCTCTAAGTCATAAGTGGCTTCTTGGCATCATTTTACTCTCAATATTTCCTTGGACTCTGTCAGCAATCATCTGTGTATATCCTTTAATCAAGTAGTAAAGTGTCACTAACTGAAGATCTTTAGCTCCATTGTTCACAACAAATTCAAGAACATTGATCAGTGCATAGTTGTCATAGGGCCCTATTTTATGGTGATGCCTCTACATAGAACACTTATTCTGGGGGAACTTTAAGTAAATTGATTAAACTTTACTTGAAAATGCAGTCTTTTCTATGGTCCTCCAAATACATTTGTTTGGAGCCTTTGATTGGTCTGTCAGATACCCTTTTTGGGCTACTGATTGTTTTGGAGCCTTTTGATTGGTCCATCAGATACATTGTTTTGGATTTATAAGTCATGTGAAACAGTAGATAAGCTGTAAGATTGAACTGCCAATCTTAGAAACCGTAGGGGATACAGCAATATACCAATATGTATACTTCACATATACCAATTGATTCAGCACAAAAAATTACATAGCAAGCCACCATTAACTCAAAATCGAGAGAGGGTGCAGATACTCAATTGATACAAAAGCAATTTAAACAAAATTGTTTAAATCTATCTATATAAACTGATTAATTCCATCATTCTTGTTTGATTTGTAGTGGATGTTTACGTGCTTGTGCATTGTTGTGCTTTTCAATATTATAAAACATGTATATAGATAATGAATACATGATCTGAAATCAAGATGATAATTGTGTGTGTTCAAGCTTTAATTGTGAAATTGTGGCAATCTTTCTTTAATTGAAAAAAGATGAATTTTCTCTTAGAAACAGAAAAGCCTTAAAGTAGCTTTCAAAATGATAAGACTAATTTGTAGTCTCTCACCATCCTTGAACATTCATGATGTTGATAACTATTAGCATATACATAAAATTATCAACAAGAGGCTGGTTTGTTCTTTCATGCTTTAATTTACAGGTTGATGTAAAAAGAAAAGAAAAAAAAAGGTTCAGCATTGCAAGTTTTTTATTGCTTTTAACTAAAACTTAAGTGAAGTTTTTATTCCTGAATCAAATTTTAGTCATATTTTTTTATTTGGCAGATTTCTTCAAAACTTTTTTTGTAGTTTTTGCCTACTAAGGGGGTTTGGAGGGGAGGTTTAAAAGAGGGGTATTGTAGACCTTCAGACAAAGTGTTTTTAGTCCTAGCTTTATGATGGTAGCCTACCCTTGTCGCAATTCCCAGTCTTTCAACTCCAGTAATGGAACCAAAAAGTTCATTTTTAGTGATTTATGGTGCTTTGCAATAGTATTATTAAGAAGACCTTACAAAAAAAGCATGCAGATTTGATCAATGGCTTTAAGTGAGCAATTCAACATCTCCATATGAGATTGAGGTAGCTTGCTCGCCCTGGCAGAAAGAAAAGAATAAAAAAACGAACCCATCACTGCAAAAAAGAAGAATTTTCTGTCTTTTCATGATTCAGTTCCAAAACAGAGTTTTTGACATTGGGGATTCCAATCGTGTTCTTTTGATTTGGATCTGCCACCAGTTTGAAGGGATTTGAGCTCTTTTTAGAATTTCTGAAAATTTGCTTCTACAATGAACTTTTACTGTTTGAGTGAACATGTTTAATACTTTGCATTCCTTTGTAGCTTTAAACCAAACAAATTCTCATTTAGCAGTTATTTTAAAAATATGATTTGGAACTTTTGGCTTTATGGAAAGTAGTTCGCTCTTTACAGATTGCAGCCATTGTTGCAACTATGATCTAGTAATATATAGGGCATGCAAAGCCAGAACAGTAAGGGAAGATTTTTCAATTACTATAACAGTCATAGATGGCTCTCAAAGTTAGAAAATGTTTTTATTGCTCTAAGCTAGTTAAACGAGGCTATCCTGTGTAATATCATTAAAATTTTCACTAGATATTTCTTTTTATGCAGATTAACCTTGAGCTGTAGCAACCAGACACATGGATGCCCTGCCATATTGACATTGGAAAGACTTGCAGCACATAATCTAGAATGCCGCTTGAGCCCCAAGAGACTTGTTACTTGCCAATCAGGATGTGGAACTTCTATACCCTTTGAGGAACTACAAAAGAATAATTGCTTTCAAAGTTTGAAATTTGAAATAGAATCAAAATTGGCAATAGTTCAAAAAGAAAATGAAGAAAAAATTTCCAAGATGCAGTCAGAATTGGACATGTTTAAAGCAGAAGTTGATGCATTAAAAAAAAGAAACCCAGAGAAGCAGTCAACAAGTTCAGATTCACAGCTGTTACCAACAGCTGGACAAAGTCAGGCAGTAAATCAGGTAAATCTTTATTGCTCAGTGGTGTAAATTCATAGAAATTTGGAGGGGAGACAAATATGTTTTTTTTTAACTTGAGTAATATTTTCCATAGTTATTATGAGAAATGAAACAACAACAAAATGCACAAGTGGAACAAATTTGTGTATTATTACTGACTAAAGCAAGTTACAGCATGGTAAGGTCAGAGTATAACTACAAAAGTCATTGCCACTGTTTAATAAAACATTTTGATAAAACAAAAATGTGATGAAGCTATTTGGCCACCCACTGGGATGGATTCTTTTTTTGGGATCTGGCTGTCCCAGTGAGCAAGAACCTTGAGCGATGGAAACAGCTAAGTTCCCCCTTGACAAAGTTGGTAAAATAACACTTGAAAATTTGTAAACAGATGGAATTTCTAAAGCAACATTTATTTTGGAAAGGTTTTCTTATGGCTGATTTTGATTTCCTACGGACTTCGGCCCCGTTTTGTATTGACTGACCTCACTGATTGCACATTCCCTCTTTGTTTCTCTTTCCCTCTTTACCATATGATTTATTTTATAGTTAGTCCTTTTTTAGACCTTACAACAACAATTTTTTCCTGCTCATTTTAGGACGTTTCTTTTAGAATATTCGGAATCAGCGCGTCTTTTCGGTCAGGAATTGTATTTTTTTTATTTTTTTTTTGGTCAAATTTGGTAGAAAAAAGTGTTTGGTTGTAAAAGAGTTAAAGAAGGATTTCTTGTAAAGTAGGATAATCAAAATGAAAAAAACTGAAAAAAAAATCTGCAAAATGTTGTTTATAGCCTATGACTATGACGAAGAATAATGGGGAAGGGGAAAGGGTGACTTGGAGGGAGTTAAACTGGAAGTGAATCCTTTGCACTTTCAGTTGTTTTCAAAGTTTTGTCCAATGGATAAAAATTGCTTGAATGTAATGGAATCTACCAATTTCTGGTTTAGTAGAGGGAACAACCGCGCCGTTATCAAACAAAACCTATGTTATGATTGCAATAAAATTAATTTTCATTCAATACAAGAAGAAGAGCAATAAATTATAAGTGATAAGCAATAAAAAAAGTTATAGCAAAGACTGATTA